>NC_090650.1:130983942-131074846 GCF_040937935.1 Hyperolius riggenbachi
CGCCCATTACCCGTGGTGACAATGGCAGACTTGCCCTCCATAACGGATTCCCGTTAAAGGATTTAAAGTTGATTCATTACAATTAGGGCCTCAAAAGTCCTCCTGAGTCCTGTAATGTTATTTTTGGTCACTACCTCGGGGCGGGCGTGCATGCCTGCCTGCTGCCCTCCTTGCCTGTGTAGTGGTAGCCGTTGCTCAGGCTCCACACCGGATTCCATCCCACATTCCCCGGCCATTACCCGGGGTCACAAATGGCAGACTTGCTCGCCTCCATATGATTCTCATGAAAGGAATGTGGTGTCATCTTTGCCCGCCATAACTGGTTCTCGTTAAAGGATTTAAAGTACATTCATTCAAATACACAGCAGGGCCTCGAAAGTCCTCCTCCTGTATTGTTATTTTTGGTCACTACCTCGGGGCGGGCGTGCATGCCTGCCTGCTGCCCTCCTTGGATGTGTAGTGGTAGCCGTTGCTCAGGCTTCACACTGGATTCCACCCCTCATTCCCCAGCCATTACCCAGGGTCACAAATGGCAGACTTGCCCGCCTTCATATGATTCTCGTGAAAGGAATGTGGTGTTATCTTTGCCCACCATAACTGGTTCTCGTTAAAGGATTTAAAGTACATTCATTCAAATACACTGCAGGGCCTCGAAAGTCCTCCTCCTGCATTGTTATTTTTGGTCACTACCTCGGGGCGGGCGTGCATGCCTGCCTGCTGCCCTCCTTGCCTGTGTAGTGGTAGCCGTTGCTCAGGCTCCACACTGGATTCCACCCCTCATTCCCTGGCCATTACCCAGGGTCACAAATGGCAGACTTGCCCGCCTCCATATGATTCTCGTGAAAGGAATGTGGTGTCATCTTTGCCCGCCATAACTGGTTCTCGTTAAAGGATTTAAAGTACATTCATTTCAAATACACAGCAGGGCCTCAAAGTCCTCCTCCTGTATTGTTATTTTTGGTCACTACCTCGGGGCGGGCGTGCATGCCTGCCTGCTGCCCTCCTTGGATGTGTAGTGGTAACCGTTGCTCAGGCTCCACACCAGATTCAAACCTTCATTCCCCGGCCATTACCCGGGGTCACAAATGGCAGACTTGCCCGCCTCCATAGGATTCTCGTGAAAGGAATGTGGTGTCATCTTTGCTCGCCATAACTGGTTCTCTTTAAAGGATTTAAAGTACATTCATTTCAAATACAGCAAGCCCTCGATAGTCCTCCTGTATTGTTATTTTTGTTCACTACCTCGGGGTGGGCGTGCCTTCCTGCTGCCCTCCTTGGATGTGTAGTGGTAGCCGTTGCTCAGGCTCCACACCGGATTCAAACCTTCATTCCCCGGCCATTATTCGGGGTCACAATGGCAGACTTGCCCGCCTCCACAGGATTCTCATTGTAGCGGTACTGAACAAGTACACAGCAAGTAGAAAATGTAATTTAAAAACAAAACGTAAGCTTTTTAACAATGCCATGGAAAGTTGATAAGGCAGTCACACATTACCTGACAACACTGAGTGAGGAAGAGCAATCTCGCCATGTTACGCAGTAGTCCAGCATGGCCGTCACTACACAAACAGCTGGTAACTTGCGGTGCGTTACACAGTTAGTTTGGTGTGTCAGTGTGAAGCAGAACTCTAATTACACTCCCTGATTGATGTATACACATGCAACATGTTTTAAAGCACGTTAGGCCTGCAATTTAGCATTCAATGTGATTTCTGCCCTTAAAACGCTGTTTTGCGTCACATCCAGATTTTTCCCCGGGACTTTTGGCGTGTATCCCACTCCGCCATGCCCCCCTCCAGATGTTAGACCCCTTGAAACATCTTTTCCATCACTTTTGTGGCCAGCAGAATTTTTTCTATTTTTCAAAGTTCGCCTCCCCATTGAAGTCTATTGCGGTTCGCAAACTTTTCCGCGAACTGAACCTTCCGCAGAAGTTCGCGAACCCGGCTCGCGAACCTAAAATCGGAGGTTCGGCCCATCTCTACTAGCTAATTGTACAAGCTGTTAGTTGGTATTTCTGCTGTCTGGCTCTCTGGGAAATTGCTGATGGTGCTGAAACCCAAGAGAAGCTGAAGACGTGTCTAACACTTCCACTGCCCGGCGTATCAACTGTATACACATCACCATATTGTATGGCTCTCACAGAATAACATTTTAAAATGCAGCATTTATGGCTCTCTCAGACAAAAAGGTTCCTGACCCCTGCTTTAGAGTGAACCTAGAGTTCCCTATCACAGTACCTGTGAAGGGTGTCTAAGAAACAAAGTGAACACAGTAAATGTAACATCGTGCTGTAAGCAACTTTGAAAGTAAGCATTTGAAAGTAAGCAGGAAGAATATAAGATTAATATTAACATTATGCTCTTCCCAAGTGTGCTAAAAAATGCCAATGTTTTATTACACTTTCAATCATATACTGTAACCCTTCATTGTTAGGGGCTTAAAAAACATACAGTCCTGTCAAAACATGTGAATATTCCCCTATCTCCCTGAACTGTTCTGTAGAAATACACTTGGACTGGGGCCACCTGCTTCCATATGGTTACTTGTCTAGGACTTCCACAACATCGTTCTGCAACAAACATAACCACCATATGCAAGCTATTAGAATACCATTTCCTCTTTCCATATGTTTTATTTGTATAGCCCTGTGTTGCTATTCTCCTTAAATTCTAAGTAAATTAAGTCATGTAAGAGGTATTTTTATTGTAATGTGAATACCACTATAGTGGTGCTGTAAAGTTTATGAACTTTTTTTCATTTTTAATGTTTCTGCATGGATATGGCCTAAAACCTACATCTTTACAAAGTAACTTTGGTTGAAAGAACGACCTCCATCCAGCATAAGTGCTGCTTATATATAAATTGGTAATATTACATTACTGATATTTTACTATCGGCTTCCTGCTCCTCCTCATTCATTTAGTTGGTAATGTGGGGTTGATTTATTATTGATAGCGCAGCGTAACAGCACGAGTAAGCTACTGTTATGCACGCTAGTCAATCACCGGGATTAGTGGCAGCGTAAGGCATGTTACCTAACAGCGGCTGATGCACTAATTGGACGCGCGGTAGTGACGTATTGCTACTGCGATACTTCACTTGCATGGCCACTACTACATTAATTAGCTAGAGAAGTATCCCAGTAGCGACACGTCACTACTGTGCAGCCAACTAAGGCATCGGCTACTGCTAGGTAACGCATGCTACGCTGCCCATCTGCGGATTTAAGCTTTTTGATTGGATATGCGGAAATTTCAATGCCTCGGAATCCGACTGAGCATCCCTATTAGGTAGCCAGAGGTACCCTCAGTAGCTAGAGGTGCCTGACTGAAAGGAGATCTCATCAGTGGAATACCGAGAGCTGGTTAAGTAACCCCTCATTTACACTCTGCTCAGGACTCTGTATAGGGAAAAAGTAGAGGAAGAAGCATTTTCAAGGAGCAGAATACCACATCACCTCTCCAGTCATAAAAAGCATGACGAATTCATGAAAAAAAACCCCGATATTTATTCTCAAAAAATATTTTTTTGAGAATAAATATCGTTTTTTCCATGAATTTGTCATGCTTTTTATGACTGGAGAGGTGATGCGGTATTCTGCTCCTTGAAAATGCTTCTGCTGAAAGTCTTCCTCTATTTTTTTCCTTATACAGAGTCCTGATTTACATAACAGGAGCCTATAGGCACAGATGTCTTGGCACCTTAATGTTTCCCCTCCATGGACCTACAAACCCCCTGCTAAACCTCACCGCAAGTGCACAGGCTGGCTCAGCTGTCACCACTCCACTACTTCTCCTGTCCAGTTTAGGTAGCTGCTGGTGCCCTTTAGTATAGGGATAGTCGGAAATGCTGACTTAAAATTCTGTAGAAATTCCAATTTCTGATTCCGTGGATTTCCATTTTCCAAGGAGTCTTTTTTTGTGTAATTTTTTGCATCCTCTGATTGGCTAAATACTTCTGAGTTAACTTGAAAGTATTGGACCAATCAGAAAATACAGAATGTTACCACTGTAATTGGAATACCATGGACATTTTAGACTAATCACAAGACTCAGGAATACCCGGTTCTATCTGAGTCTTGTGATTGTTCTTAAATTACCACAGTAATCCTCTCTAAGGCTCTATGTTCTATGGGAGAAAAGCGCTTTACAAATGTTATTGTATTGTGTTGTAAAATAGTGTGGTCTCCATGACTCCCCACTAAAGCATAAAAATGTGGGCATGACAACGACTGTTCTGGAGTGGTGTCCTGTATCAGATGGAGGGAGAATGAGTAGCTGTGGAGCCCCACAGCCTTGGGCCCCCCTGTAGCTGCAGGGTCTGCTCTCTCAGTAGTTATGCCCCCTGTAGCCTTTGTATCCCTTTTGCCACAGGGTCACTTTGAGTCGCATATACATTGCTTATGTTATTAGTTTGATGACTAATGTATTCTTTCACGGTCACTGGAAGGTTAGCATTTTTGGTGGTTCCAGCACCCAACTTTATTCTCTCTCAAAAATGACATTTTTCAACCTAGGAGTCCAAAAATCGAAAACACATTTTCATTTTCATATGGCTGAGTATCAATTTCCTGAGAAAAAGCTGATTGAATCTCCTCTAGAGACAGAAACCGTTCCACACAAGAGACTGAAGATGTGAAAATTGGAAGAAAAATACACACATTTATTGAAAAACATGTTTTATCCATACGAATGAAGTTATTAGTTTCCATTGTATAATGAGATTGGGAGATGAGTAAGTATCAGACAGATCACATAATAAACTGATATGTCATTGGAACTATTGTTTCTTGTATCAGTGTAGATTGTCTTATACATTTCACGCATATAACATGAAATATAAGAATCGTTAAGGCCTTTGGAGTAGGATCATCCCATCTTCAGTCATCTACATTGCTCTGGCAAAAAAAAATTCCAATGCCAATTTTTAAATATTTAAGTCTGGTACACACATCCAATTTTGATTGGCCAATAAGTGGCCAATTTTACCACTTTTATGCAATATGAGGGCTTACCTTCATAATCTGCTCAAAGTATTCAAACATTGTTGGCTCCCATGCTTCATGAATTGGTCAGTCAGTGGCCAATCAAAATTGGATGTTTATTGCATCAATGAAACATACATACTGTAAGAGTAGCTGTAATCTACACTTTCCTCCATGTCCACCACTTACTATAATCTACAGTTTCCTCCACTGTCCACCACTTACTGTAAGAGTAGTTTCACACTTGTTCAAAAATTGTATCCGTGGCGACGGTTTTTGGCCCGGATCTAAACCAGAGCCACGGATACCAATGTTAACAATAGAGTCAGTCTTCACTCAAAAAAACCCGGATCCATCTGCGTTCAGGGGGATCCGTTTTGAAAAACTGAAAGCAGGGTCCGGATTTGCTGGATTGTCACGGACCGCACATGGATCCAGATCGAGATGGATCCAATAGTAAAACTCATCCCCCTCTACACAGGCAACTTTGGACACAGAAACTGATCCGTTTTCTGTGTCCCAAACTGTGGGTAGGGAAAGGATCGACATGCTTGAGGGGGTAGCAGCCAGGATGGGGTGGCAGCGGTCAGCAGGGAGGGGGGGGTCACCACCCCCCTCACATGGGTCCCCATCCCTGCTCCTCTCCAGCTATTTGAGCAAAAGTTGTTAAACTGTATAGGCAGCAAGCGGGGAATCTTACCTTAACATCCGAAGTATAGAGGGCGACATTTTTTTTCTACAAAAACTGATTCGTTTCAAATGGATCCGATCCGCAAGTTAGAAGTGTGGACCTAGCCTTATCTACACTTTCCTTTATGTCCAACACTTACTGTAATCTACATTTTCCTCCATGTCCAACACTTACTGTAATCTACACTTTCCTCCATGTCCAGCACTTACTGTAATCTACACTTTCCTCCATGTCCAGCACTTACTGTAATCTACACTTTCCTCCATGTCTAGTATTAACTATAATCTGTCCTTTCCACTATGTCCAGCACTTACTGTAATCTACATTTTCCTCCATGTCCAGCACTTACTGTAATCCACACTTTCCTCCATTTCCAGCACTTACTGTAATCTACACTTTCCACCATGTCCAGCATTTACTGTAATCTACACTTTCCTCCATGTCCAGCATTTACTGTAATCTACACTTTCCACCATGTCCAGCATTTACTGTAATCTACACTTTGCTTCATATCCAGCATTTACTGTAATCTACACTTTCCTCCATGTCCAGCATTTACTGTAATCTACACTTTCCACCATGTCCAGCATTCACTGTAATCTACACTTTCCTCCATGTCCAGCATTTACTGTAATCTACACTTTCCACCATTTCCAGCATTTACTGTAATCTACACTTTCCTTCATGTCCAGCATTTACTGTAATCTACACTTTCCTTCATGTCCAGCATTTACTGTAATCTACACTTTCCTCCATGTCCAGCATTTACTGGTCTCAATTCATGAAGCTTTATCAAACACTTTATCAAACGTTTGATAAGTTACCTCATGGGTGAAATCTAATTTTGAATTAACTAAGGTGTTATAGATTTATTGAACGTTTTATCAATGAAACATTCGATTAAGATATAACACCTTCTTGAATTCAAAATCAGATTTTACCCATGGGGTAAATTATCAAATGTTTGATAAAGTGTTTGATAAAGGTTAGTGAATTGAGGCACTGTAATGTACACTTTCCTTCATGTCCAGCATTTGCTGTAATCTACACTTTCCACAATGTCCAGCATTTACTGGAATGTACACTTTCCTCCATGTCCAACAGTAACTGTAATCTACACGTTTCTCCACGTCCAGCGCTTACTGTAATCTACACTTTCCACCATGTCCAGCATTTACTATATTCTACACTTTCTCCATGTCCAGCACTTACTGTAATCTACACTTTCCTTCATGTCCAGCATTTACTATAATCTACACTTTCTCCATGTCCAACATTTACTGTAATCTACACTTTCCTCCATGTCTATCATTTACTATAATCTACACTTTCCACTATGTCCAGCACTTACTATAATCTACACTTTCTTCGATGTCCAGCATTTACTGTAATCTACACTTTCCTCCATGTCCAGCATTTACTGTAATCTACACTTTCCTCCATGTCCAGCATTTACTGTAATCTACACTTTCCTCCATGTCCAGCATTTACTGTAATCTACACTTTCCTCCATGTCCAGCACTTACTGTAATCTACACTTTCTACACTTTCCTCCATGTCCAGCATTTACTGTAATCTACACTTTCGTTGATGGATCCATCTGAAAATGGCGCCTGCGAATAATGGCGCACGGTGTTGCCGCTAATATGGTTGCCGCTTATCGCTATTTAACGTTAAAGCCTTATTGTTATTTAACGGTAAAGCCTTATTGTTATTTAGCGTTAAAGCCTTATTGTTATTTAGCGTTAACACACAGACCCTCTCTGTACCTATCCCTAACCCCTAAACCCCCCCTGGTGGTGCCTAACCCTAAGACCCCCCTGGTGGTGCCTAACCATAAGACCCCCTGGGGGTGCCTAACCCTAACCACCCCCCTGGTGGTGCCTAACCCTAACCACCCCCCTGGTGGTGCCTAACCCTAACCACCCCCCTGGTGGTGCCTAACCGTAAGACCCCCCTGGTGGTGCCTAATCTTAACCACCCCCCTGGTGGTGCCTAACCCTAACCACCCCCCTGGTGGTGCCTAACCCTAACCACCCCCCTGGTGGCGCCTAACCCTAAGACCCCCCTGGTGGTGCCTAACCACTCCCCTGGTGGTGCCTAACCCTAAGACCCCCCTGGTGGTGACTAACCCTAACCACCCCCCTGGTGGTGCCTAACCCTAACCACCCCCCTGGTGGTGCCTAACCCTAAGACCCCCCCTGGTGGTGCCTAACCCTAAGACCCCCCTGATGGTGCCTAACCCTAAGACTCCCCCAGTGGTGCCTAATCCTAACCTTGACAGTGTTACATTAAATCCATTCACCGTTTTGCAGTTAAATAACGTCTGCAGTTTGGCTTATGTAGGGTGCTATTGATAAATAACGTTACTGTGGGCAATAAAGTGTGCTGTTTGGCAAATGAACAGCACTATTGATAAATAACGTTAGTGTGTGCCATTATTGATAAATAACATTAGTGTGTACCGTTTTTCTTTTTTTTTTTCCCTGTGCGCCATTATTATGCAGTACTAACGATAAATAGCGATAAACGTATCTTTTTAATGCGGCACCAGTTATATGCATAGGCGCTGTGCACCATTATTCATTGATCCAACTTGGGCAACTAAACTGCTTATACTGGGGCAACTAAACTCTCTCTACTGGGGCAACTAAACTCCCTGTACTGTGGCAACTAAACTCCCTGTACTGGGGCAACTAAACTCCCTGTACTGGGGCAACTAAACTCCCTATACTGGGGCAACTAAACCCCTTATACTGGGGCAACTAAACTCCCTATACTGGGGCAGCTATAATCCCTTTATAGGGGCAGCTATACTGCCTATACTGGGGCAGCTATACTCCCTATACTGGGGCAGCTATACTCCCTATACTGGGGCAACTAAACTCCCTATAGTGGGGCAACTCTACTGGCTACCCATACTTTACCTGGCTACCTATAACCCTCCCCCCCTTCCCCCCCCCAAAAAAAGTTTGGTCTAGATAGCGGTCCCCGGGCCGAAAAAGGCTGGGACCCCTGCGGTATATCATTCACTATAATGCACGGGACACTTGTCTTTCAGTTTTCTGTGTGTGTTTTCTTCACACCAGGGGCTTGATTCACAAAAGCGTAATAACTAATATCACGGCCGTGCTATGCAGTTATCACGCAACCTGCCGCGCTCTAGCCTAAAGGATTACGTGTGCGTGTTAAACGAAGGTTTGCATGCGCTGACGCGCGCTTTCACGCGCAAACATGTTTACACGTGAACGTAATCCTTTACGCGTGCAAACCTTCGCACGCGGCAGATCGCGGGATAACTGCATAGCATGACCGTGATATCAGTTATCACGCTTTTGTGAATCTAGACCCATGTGTGTTTATATGCAAAAAAAAACACACGTTATTTCACAGCAGCTAATGTAATAAAAAAAGATGCACAGAATGTGCAGAATTATGCAGCAGGACGTCAGTTTCTTCCCTGCGCATGAGTAAAAAAGGAAAAAAAGGGTGCATGCGGCAAATGGACTAATTGGGTGTCGCAATTGGCGCCAATGTGAAACATATCAGTATTTGCGCACCGGAGAGGAAATATGGCCCCCAGGTAAATAGCAGGTGATGGTACAGCACCCGCTATATATCGGGCACTGCAGGCTCCCAAATGCTGATATCTTTAGGCCCCTATGGTGGCGCCTGATTAGCTTTTTTTTTTTTTTTTTGCCGCAAATGGTGTGTGTGTGTGTGTGTGTGTGTGTGTGTGTGTGTGTGTGTGTGTTTTAGGCATTAGCTATGTAGAGGTAGTTTGAGTGATTGTAAGGGTGAAGCTACATACACACATCATACAAAAATTGGTTGGAACATAGTCAGACCAACTGTCGTTCGACAAAAGTATACAACCATAAACGACCAACTTCAATCGACTGTTATACACACACAAACGATGGCAGAAAGTTCAGACGGAGTTTAAGAGCGGATATGACGTAAGTAAATTAATTGAGTTAACGATCGATCTGTGTACAAACGAGTCAAACCATGGACGACTGGCAGGAAGTGAGTTTAGTAAGTTGTTGTTATATGAAAGGTGTGTGTTGGGAAGTGACGTCTGAAAGCGACCAGTAGAAAAGAGGAAGATGCGTAGTTAGAACGCGCCTTTCTTTAAACATTCGTTCTTGTGAACAAAGCATGCTAACCCGTCGAAAGAAGGTTGCCTGTGCTTTGCTAATATTGTATTTAGCCAGAAAGCGTTCTTTGCAAGCTCATGATGAAGAGCCACCAAGAAAGCGTTGTTTCTGGTGTAAGAAATGGCTTCAAGAGCGTGACAATATCTCTCATGAAAACTTATTAAGGGAACTACGTGTTTCATCTCCTGAAGACTTCAAAAATTATTTACGGATGAGTGAATCAACGTTCCAGCACCTCTTGGAGCTTCTAATACCATTTATATCGAAGCAAGATACTTGGATGCGTAAGGCTATATCTGCCCAGCAACGATTAATGGCCACACTGCGTTTTCTGGCAACAGGAAGATCACTTCAAGACCTAAAGTTTTCCACCAGATATCACCCCAGGCCCTTGGTTACATTATCCCTGAGACGTGCCAGGCTATTGTGAACTGCCTTAAACATGACTATATGAAGGTAAATATATTTAATTGTATTTACTGGTTGTAGTATTTTCATTAATGGACATAATAGATGTATTTGGTGCAGCATGTGTAAGAAGGAACAAGGAACCGTTTTAATTGCATCTAAAAAAACATAATTTTTATTTCTGAAAGTAAAGGAACATAATGCAAATGTTTCTAACCTCTGTATGCAAGGTTTCAGACATACTGTACATGTAATCCAATGTAAGGTACTTTATAAATGTGTGTAATGTTGATTTTCTGTTTGTCGTGACATTTCCATTTGGTTGTACGGATAGTGTTGTTCAAAATATTGATAATGGGGTGGTGGTGGTGGTGGTAGTGTTGGTGGTGTTGATGTAGTAGTTTGCTGTGGGGTTGGAGCAGTGGTGGCTTGATGTGAGTATGAAGGAATATTAGTATTGAGTAAATTCATTTTAGCTTTATATAAAATGTCAGTTATGTATACCTCAGCAGCATGTCTTTGTGCAGGCTCTAGTGTTTTCATTTTTTTACTGACACCAAGGGCAAATACATCAACTTCATCCTCGGGTTCTTTCAGGAGTCCAATGGCCTGATGCACTGCTTCATCTATATTTTTATCGACTTCTGAAACTTGTCTTTTCCTGGTCCTCCTCTGTTTCTTTGGCTACTGTGTGTGAATATCTGAGAAAGTGGAACTGCTTTCTGTTTCCAAAGCTTCTTCAGCTTCATAGTTTGTCTAAGTATTGTAAATAGAAATTAAAAATAATTATTAGTGCCATTAAAAATGTTTTTTCCATTTTTATACACAGTTTCCCTCAACACCAGAAGAATGGTTGGCTATAGCCGAAGACTTTGACCATCTTTGGAACTTTCCAAACTGTGGCGACGCCTTGGATGGGAAACACATTAGAATTATTGCACCCAGAGGAAGTGGATCATTCTACTTTAACTACAAAGGCTTCCACAGCATTGTTTTAATAGCATTAGTTAATGCCCATTATGAATTTGTCATGGTTGATATAGGTGCAAATGGCAGAGTTTCAGATGGTGGTGTCATAGAGAAAACATCTTTTATGCGTAAACTCAAGAGGAATTTGCTGCATTTACCCAATAATGGACAAACTAAGCTTGGTTTAAATTTTGTGTATGTTGCTGACGAGGCCTTTGCATTGCACGAGCATGTTCTAAAGCCTTTTCCACAACGTACATTGAACTATGAGCGTAGCATTTTTAATTATAGACTATCAAGAGCACGCAGAATAGTCGAAAATGCTTTTGGGATATTAGCCAACAGATTTAGAGTATTACATACTGCTATAAATTTAAGAATGGATAAAATTGATGTGGTTGTATATGCATGTTGCATGCTGCATAATTTTCTGAGGCGTAGACATGGTTTGCAATACATGCCCCCCAACAGTGTGGACCAGGAGGACCTTGAATTAGGTACAGTTATTCCGGGAGAATGGCGTAATCAACACACACCATTAACTGAGCTGCAACCAGCCTCACCCAGGAATCCAACACTGAGTGCTAAAGAAAACAGAGATCAATATCTGAATTATGTTAATGGTGTAGGTTCAGTTCCATGGCAACATCGCATGGTGTAGTATGTGGTACTTAATACACATTTCTGTACCTTATTAGCTGTGGGAGGGGGGTGGTTGTGCCATTTATTCAGCTGTTGTGGTAATTAACATTAATAAAAATGAGTGTTACCTGATCTTCATTGTATGTGTCCTCTTCAATATTTTCCTCCTCCTCGTCTTCACGCAATGCTGACTCCATTTGCGCCCTTTCATAGCTGGTAGTAGCCTCATTAGTATTATCATTAGTTAGGTTGCTGATAGTTTCTCTGCTTTCCTCCTGGTCAGATGTGAACTCCAACATATGGTAATACCATAACCTTGGCTTATAGATGTCACGGGCTGCACAGCCTGATTTTTTAGAATCTCTGACTTTATTATGTTCTCTTTTAAATACTGTGCGCAAGTTATTATTATTTTATTTTTACATAAGATACTGTGGCACGCGAATACACTTTGCAGCACAACTGTCGTAGCCTCTCATATGCTTGGTTTTTAATGTGCTGCATTTTGTATTCTGGTGTTTTGATCTTCCATAAGCAGGTATATGAGCGGTAGGCCTCTATAAATTCCCTCAGGAATTCTGGTGACATAAATACATCAATGTTTGGCATTGTCCTGTAAAAAGAACAAACACTAAATTATGATGTGCATATGTGTAATGGTCGCAATAGATGGTACAATTGTTTCATCCAATCTTACAAATTCCATGTATTATAAGTGAACTGACTAAATGATACTATCACTATATTCACTTAATGTACACGTATACTACATAGAAACAGTAAGATTGTATGATAAAATTGTACCATGTATGGCCACCATAAAGGTAATTTCAAACAGAGCTTTAAAAATATCCAAAGCCAATAATACATTGTAACATCTGTCAGGTGTAACTGAAAGCAGACCTAATCTCAAAGCACTCTGTATGCTGTGAAACAGACACAATATCACAATAGTCTTTACAATATGAAATGATGGTTCACATGTTACTAAGGAGTCAAACAACATTTGCGTGTTAGTAGGTTTAACTTTAGTTTGCCATCAGAGTGGTAGGTTATGGTTGCTGGTTATAATGTGTTCTAACACAGTTTACAGCACTGCAGTGCTAATCACATGGGCCTTGCACAGTGTGAGTTTAACGTCGCATAACAAAACGTACCGTCACACTGTGAATATATCCTCAATGTCAGTATACATATAGTTAACATCCTCTATTTGATATACTAATGATGTTGCTTCTCTGCTATGGCAGTCAGGTAACATAGTGGTAATGTTACATAATAAGACAAAGAATGTGCATGTAATCCAAGTAATTATTTACAAACAAACGTTTCCACAACAAACATTATATATTGAACAAACTTTCCTACATCTAGCTACCGCACAACAACATACGGAAATGAAAGAGTAATACAACGTTACCCAAACAAACTTATATGTTTTTTTGCAAATGCAATATAATGTACAGCAGTAATGGTATGACATCGGATAAATGTGTACAAAGAAAAACTAAAAACAAATCAAATTGTGAACAGATTTACAATGCTAGGTTGGATTGAAAACTAAACTTACCTGATCAATATAGGCTAGTAGATAAACACAGTTGTCGCTAATGCAAACACTGCAATAATGCGTAGAAAGATCGTTCATATGCAAACGAACAGATTAGATGCACACTATCCCACAATGGCTTGCGTCACATTTCCTGTGACATCACTTCCTTAAATAGTGCGGGGAGTTGCAAGATGCCGCGCAGAAGGAGTTACAGCCGAGCAACACCCATGAGCAGAGAGGAAATGGCTGAAATGGTTCGCATTATGGACAAACATGATTATGACGGGAGGTTACAGGTTTACCAACGGCCCAACGAACGGAAAAGTGACATTCTTGACCATGTCATACATAGAATAGAGAAGATGTATGGGGTACAGAGAACCAAAGATCATTTAAGAAAGCGCTGGTGTGATTTGAAATTAAGAGAACCAACAGTTCTGGAGAGATTGAGAGCAAAAATAGCACATGATAGTAAGTACAAACACATAAATGTTTAATGTGATATAGGATGTGTAATATTATTTTTGATGGCTTGTTAATGGTGGAAAGAAGAATCTTACTAACTTTATACCTGGCACCACTAGATAGCAGTCATGAGGCAATGCTAAGGAAGGCTTATAAAGGTCCACTATGATTTTTAAATAATTAAACTTAATATGCCAAAAAATTAAAGCCATGTAGTGTGTACATATATTTGACAACTTTATAAGCTGATAGGCCTTTACATATATTTACATAATTAACACAGTACAAATTAGGTTATTTGCATGACCATATTAATAAACAATACCCTTTTTTACACAGAGAGAAAAGCTGAAAGGGCTCGCCTGAGGGAGATAGAAGATGCACAACAACATGCAGCACAAGAAGACGCAGCAGAAGGAGAAGATGCTGCACAAGAACATGCAGATAATGGGTAGAGTTGGGCCGAACGGTTCGCCTGCGAACGGTTCCATGCGAACTTCCGTGGTTCGCGTTCGCGTCCCGCAGGCGAACGTTTGCGGAAGTTCGGTTCGCCCCATAATGCACCATGGAGGGTCAACTTTGAACCTCTACATCACAGTCAGCAGGCCCAGTATAGCTACACTAGCCCCTGGAGCCCCACCCCCTTATATAAGGCAGGCAGCTGCGGCCATTACGGTCACTCGTGTGCCTGCATTAGTGAGAGTAGGGCGAGCTGCTGCAGACTGTCTCTCATAGGGAAAGATTAGTTAGGCTTAGCTTGTTCCTGGCTGCATACCTGTTCTGTGAACCCACCACTGCATACCTGTTCAGTGAACCCACCACTGCATACCTGTTCAGTGAACCCACCACTGCATACCTGTTCAGTGAACCTGCCACTGCATACCTGTTCTGTGAACCCACCACTGCATACCTGTTCTGTGAACCCACCACTGCATACCTGTTCAGTGAACCCACCACTGCATACCTGTTGTGTTCAGTGAACCCGCCACTGCCTACCTGTTCTGTTCAGTGAACCCACCACTGCATACCTGTTCAGTGAACCCACCACTGCATACCTGTTCAGTGAACCTGCCACTGCATACCTGTTCTGTGAACCCACCACTGCATACCTGTTCTGTGAACTCACCACTGCATACCTGTTCAGTGAACCCACCACTGCATACCTGTTGTGTTCAGTGAACCCGCCACTGCATACCTGTTCTGTTCAGTGGACCAGCCACTGTATACCTGTTCAGTGAACCCGCCACTGCATACCTGTTGTGTTCAGTGAACCTGCCACTGCATACCTGTTCTGTTCAGTGAACCCGCCACTGTATACCTGTTCAGTTAACCCGCCACTGCATACCTGTTGTGTTCAGTGAACCCGCCACTGTATACCTGTTCTGTTCAGTGAACCCGCCACTGTATACCTGTTCTGTTCAGTGAACCCGCCACTGTATACCTGTTCAGTTAACCCGCCACTGTATAACTGTTCTGTTCAGTGAACCTGCTACTGTATACCTGTTCTGTTCAGTGAACCCACCACTGCATACTTGTTCTGTTCAGTGAACCCGCCACTGCATACCTGTTCTGTTCAGTGAACCCGCCACTGCATACCTGTTCTGTTCAGTGAACCCGCCACTGTATACCTGTTCAGTTAACCCGCCACTGCATACCTGTTGTGTTCAGTGAACCCGCCACTGTATACCTGTTCTGTTGCGTTACACGGTGAGTTTGGTGTGTCAGTGTGAAGCAGTACCTTAATTACACTACCTGATTGATGTATACACATGCAACATGTTTTAAAGCACTTTAGGCCTGTCATTTAGCCTTCAATGTGATTTCTGCCCTTAAAACGCTGCTTTGCGTCAAATCCAGATTTTTCCCGGGGACTTTTGGCATGTATCCCACTCCGCCATGCCCCCCTCCAGGTTTTAGACCCCTTGAAACATCTTTTCCATCACTTTTGTGGCCAGCAGAATTTTTTTTTCCAAAGTTCGCCTCCCCATTGAAGTCTATTGCGATTCGCGAACTTTTCCGCGAACCGAACGTTCCGCGGAAGTTCGTGAACCCGGCTCGCGAACCTAAAATCGGAGGTTCGGCCCAACTCTAATAATGGGGAGCACACTGACCCACAACTAACATGCCAAGGTGGAATGGACACTCAACAAGAAGTGGCAGAGTAGCATCATCATGAAACGGAGGACGTGCCATCATATGCACTAACAGCAGAGGATAATGAATGCAACAGCACACAGCATATAGTGGAAGACGTTGAGGATATGGAGGACACACAGGAGTGTGATGTTCAATTCAGCCATGAAGGTAATGTTGTTCATTATCATTAATGCTATTAAAAAAAAAAATTTTATACAGTCCTATGTACATTTTTCATGAACTCCTGCTTGCAACACAACATAAAGATATAGATGTACACACTGTATGTGTACAGAGACATTAGTCTGACTATTTTGCATTGGTATAATATATGACAAACACAGCATTGACACAATGGGATGCTCATGTAGAAAGGTGGCTGCAGTTGCTTAATATATATATATATATATATATATATATATATATATATATATATATATATATATATATAGGAACATGTTTTATTTGTGTAAAATTGCCACATGTACACCTAGAGATATGCATTTCACATATAACATGTATGTGGTTTAATTTTAGATACTTAGGAAGAAGTGAGGTACAATACAATGGTGACTATCTGCAGAGGAATCCACTTCTGGGAACTTTGCTGGCAGTATTGGTGAGTTATTTGCATTGTGCTGCTAAACACCGTTTTAACATGTTATTTAAAGAACATATAGAAAATTAGGAAAAAATATATATAGGCCTTCCTCGTACACAAAACCGTTCAGGCCGATAGTACAATATGTGTGTGCTGTACTCGTACCATAACAAAAAACACAAAACAATAACTAGTACATTGCTGTTAGGTGAATTACTATCTAATGTTGTTCTCTAATATGTAGGCATTGTATTGATTGTTAAAAAGTACATGGAGATAAAGGGATAATGAACATAAAGTAATATGGAGGCTGCCATATTTAGTTTATGCCCCCCCCTCCCATAAAAGCCTGTCTGTCAGCCCTAGTGATCCTCTTTTACTTTCATCATACTGTTGAAACTAAAATAATCTTAAAAAATATGTGCAACAAAAGAAAAAAAAACTGTTTAAAAAAATTGGTTTATTAATTTTATATTACATTTCATTCATTGCAGAAAAGGAAAAGGGTCGTGCCCTCATTGATGACATCGATGAAGCGCTTAACAGGGTGGAAATATTAAAAGCCAATACATGGGCTGCCTTGACCAAAACTCAGGAACATTTACAAGAACTGAAGCAAAACGTCGTAGCCTTTTGTAAATAATATATACAGGTTTAATATTTTTTTTATTTTTATATGCTAATTTCATAATATATGTAAATGTATATTAAAGTTTGTTTGAAAAAACAAAACTCCTTTTGTTTATTCCTAAATATGTGGGCGTTTCCCTAGTAAAAAAAAAAAAAAAAAAACTACATAGTAATGTTCTTTCGATTAAATTTATTACTAAAGTTTTACATTAAAAAATTAGTTTGTACGAACGTTCTTAGTATGAACGTACTTTAAATGAACTTAACGCGTGTTCCGTAATGATCTATCAGGTTCATTCAGTGCGCAACTGTGCCATTGGCGCACGCGCTTTCAAGAAAACTATCGTTGTACGTTGTTTAATTAGCCGTACACACATGCGATGGTAACAGACGGTTGGTTGAAGGAATCCAACAAGTTCGATCATGAACGACTACAGATATCGGTCGTTTCCATAGGTCTGAAGTAGTTGGTCGTTGTTGGTCTGAAACCACTAATCGGTCGACAGCTCGTTAAACGATCGTTTTAGTAGCATTCAGACCAACTTTTATCTGATTTGTGTATGTAGCTTTAGGCAGTTAGTGTGCGCGGGGGAAGAGTTTAGGTTTAGGCATTTGGTAGGTAGTTTGTACAGGTGGGTGGGTTAGGGGTTAGGCATTAGGTAGATAGTGTGTGCGGTTGGGGGGGGAGTTTAAGTTTAGGCATTAGGCAGGTAGTGTATGCCAAGGGGGTTAAGTGTGTGCTGGGGGGGTTCATTAGGTACGCAGTTTGTGCAGGGGGGTTAAGGGTTAGGCATTACATAGGTAGTGTGTGTGTGTGTGTGTGGGGGGGGGGGATTAAGGTTTAGGCATTAGGCACGTAATATGTGTGAGGGGTGTGTTGGCGGGTTAAAGAGGAGCTGTCAGCTATACTATCTCAGGGGAAAAAAAACTAAAGATATAAGTAGATAAATACTTGCTCTACTTACATAACATATGTATTGCACTGTCCCCTTTATGATTCCTGTGAATTTTTTAAAGGAAAAGTAGAGAATCCTATTCTAGACAGTTTCCATATTTACTCTGGCTATTTTGAAGCCAGTCGTGATGTAATACCCGCCCTTAGTCTCCTCTGCCTGATTTACCCGCCCTTCACTATAGAAAGTGCATTGTTTCAGCCTGAAAAATTTTGGCCAATCAGAGAGGAACAGAGGTGTGGGAGGGGAAAACAGGAGAGAAAGAGGTTTCAGCCAATCAGGCTGCATTAGTTAAGTCTGAGCGGAAGTAGAGTAGCAAAAAAGACAACCCAGCATGCCCTGCAACTTTTCTTTTGTGTACCTTATTTTCTGTGTACCAAATAAAAGTCATGTAAACTGGGGAATGACAATTTATCAACAAGAAAAGTAATAGTGATTCTAACTTTTGAATAGCCTGATTAGCATCCTTATTACTTGTTTACCAGATAAAAATAAAGAACTGATTTTTGATTTTATGCCCTGCAGTTACTCTTTAAGGATAGGCATCGGGGTTAGACATAGTCATTGTAAAATGTTGGTATTTAATACCAATGTTTTACCATCAGCCTTACTACGCGCCCAAATTTCCAGGTGCCTGTGATGATCCGCTCAGCTGGCTGCACTGGCAGACAGCTGTTTGACCATTCCTCTAGTCTGTGGGCTGCAGGTCTCTGGAAGAGAGAACTGTCTTTCCATTGCAAGTTTCTGGTCTGTTCTGCTGCTAAGGAATTTGCATACATTCGTTATGCAAATCCCCTACCTGCCTCCTTTGATGACTGGCAGTATAAAGAGCTATGTTTCCCAGAGTCCTTGGCTGGTCATTCCTTCAGGGTTTGTAATAAACACTCCTAGAGTGTCAGCCATGCTACTTCTTGTTAAAGTTATCTTAGAGTAATTCTTAGGACTGCACTAGGCAGTTTCCCTAGTGCAGTTAGGATTGCATATCTGTTTGTTTGTCTGTTGCGATTGTCCTGTCCAAGCGGTGGTCGACAGGAAATCGTTCTATTTATCTGGGGTGCTAACCGGCGCTGCGGTAGTTACTGGTAGCCCCTTCTGATCTGTCTTGTCTGGATCGCAATAGCCTCTAGCGGTAGTGGCTGTGGATCCTTCTGATCTAGTTTCTGGAGTGTAAGCTGGAGCTGCGGTTGCTTCCGGCTACCTCATCTGATCTGTCTTGTTTGGATCGCAATAGCCTCTAGCGGTAGTGGCTGTGGATCCAAATGATCTAGTTTCTGGAGTGTAAGCTGGAGCTGCGGTTGCTTCCGGCTACCTCATCTGATCTGTCTTGTTTAGATCGCACTAGCCGCTAGCGTTAGCGGCTGTGGATCTTTCTGATCTGTGTTCCTGCTTGGATCACACTTGCTCTGGCGGAAGAGCGGTGGATCCTTTCTGCCTAGTTCCTGTTTCTCGTTTGTCTGTCTTGTCTGATACGGGCGCTTGCTGTAGGCTCGGGGAGGTAACCGTTAAAAAAGCGTTCACGTTCTTTGTTTCGTGTTTGTCTGTCGGTGGTTAGTTAGGTGTGCTTGTCTCTGTTGTGCTTAACACGTGGAGACCGCGCTATAAACGCGTTCGCTGTTGCGAATGAATGCGGTGTTCGCGTTTAGTTAGCGTTTGTTATTTTCTTTATCATTCTCATTGTATTATTTGCTGTGCCTTTGCTCCTCTTGTGTTCTGTTCTAGTCTGTCTTGTGTCACTTCTGGTGATCGCCTTTCTCGCGATCGCGTTCCTACTTTTGTTTCTGCTGATGTGTGTTCACCGTCGCAGGGTCGTGACTAGATTGGTGAACACACATTCGTCCTGTCCCTGTGCTCTTTCTCTTTATGGGCTGTTCAACCCCGCATTGTCTTGATCTGTACAATCCCCATCTGGCATCTGTGGCCGTGCAGCGATTGTACTCGTCTGCACTCCACAGCGCCATCTGCTGGTGGGAATTGCCCTCTGCTGGTGCATTGCACCTAGCCTGGGTTCACCCAATTATACGCTTGTGGAAGGTTTTCGCTGTGTCAGTGCGCATCTCGTGCGCTGACCACGAAACCATTCCGCAAATGTTACAGTGCCTTTATTTGATAGATTTGTGAGCTAGGCCATTGATTAGCATGAGTGTTCAGTTTAAATCAGTTTTTCTATGCAGAAAAAACATACACAAAAATAGACAAGTGTGTCTGACTCACAGCATAGAGGTATAGGGAACACCTTATATTCGAATCAGACCCATGGAGGGGCAACAAAGAGCTATAGGCTTAGTGAGAAGTGTAGGGGGAGGTAAGTTTTAGTTGTTAGGGTGGGGAGAGATTAGAGTTAGGGTGGCCACTAATGATCCAATCTTTTTCATCCAATCTTACCATTTCTATGTAATATAAGGTAACTGCCTGAAGTATCCATTCAGTATATTCACTCAATTTACCCTTATACTACATAGATTTGGTAAGATTGGATGAAAAAGATTGGATCATTAGTGGCTACCATAAGGAATCAGAAAGCACGCATCATTAATCATGCACCCGCAGCCGGCTCTGCGCATGCCCAGAACGTAGCTGGGCCAGCGCCTGAGCACTAATGCTTGACCTGGCTGCGGGGGGAGGGGTGGTTGCGCAATAATGGAGGGGAGCGGGGGAATTTTTTACTTTTTCATTCTGCTCTGGTATCCTTCAAGAGTTACATTTAGAGTTCCATTAATTTTGCATTGAAGTCTGTGGTGCTGACTGTCCACGTTAATTGAGAAGCCCCCGACACAAATTCACTATTTATGGCAAAGAAAAAAACCACTTTGGGCACTTTTCCACTAGCAATCGCAATCACAAATCACAAACACCAGCGATTGCAATTTTTCATTAATTTTGTTATGCAATTGCGATTTGCAATTTTCATTTGCATTGCACTATCCCTCTGAAAATCTGTCCAGAAAGTGATTGCGATTTGCGATTTACAAATCGAATCATTATAGTGGAAAATACTTCTCATGATTTCTATGATAAAGTAGCAACCCTAGCGATTTCAAAATCACTAGCGATTTGCGATTTTGAGATTCTGCTTTGTAGTGGAAAAAGGCCCTTTGTAGTTTTTGAGAAAACAGATTTTAAAGTTTGGCATGAAAAAGTGATGTATAAACCCCTTAAATGCCAGATTTCAACATATTTGTCAATAAATAAGAAAATGGACAGCCTACAGTCCCCCCTCCCACTGCTAACCACTTGTGCCCCATGCAGGCTTGTATTACCCAGGGAATGTGTTACCCGCCATTGTTAGGCCTCTGCACTCTGAGCTAGAAGCTATAGCAACACCCTGCTGATGTAGTGGTACCAGGGCCTTTACTATTGCTGTAGTAACTGCATCCTCATGGAAAGTAATAGTTACTAAGGGCTCTTTTCCACTAGGGCGTTTGCGATGGCTGAATCGCAAAACCGCAAACCGCTAGTGATTTTTCAAATCGCTACAGTTTGCTTTTAACATAGGAATCGCGGTAGGTTATTTCCACTACCGCAATTCGTTTTTTACCTGATCAGGATCGCGCGGCGGTATGATTATTGCCGCGATTTTGCTATGCAGTGCATAGCATAGCAAAATCGCGATTGCAAACATCGGAAAATCGTCGCGAAATTTTGTGTTTTTGCTAAATCGCAATCACTAGCGTTCAGCGCGAACGCTAGTGATTGCTAGTGGGAAAGGGCCCTAAGGCTTTTTTTGACATGCATACAAAAAAACATTTGATGTGAACCAGCCTATTGATTAACATGTGCTG
The DNA here is from genome assembly GCF_040937935.1 of Hyperolius riggenbachi. Lineage (NCBI taxonomy): Eukaryota > Metazoa > Chordata > Amphibia > Anura > Hyperoliidae > Hyperolius > Hyperolius riggenbachi. The sequence goes on from NC_090650.1 coordinate 131,005,916, forward strand.
TCAGAGCTAATGTGTTTTCACATACAGGAAAATATACACTGTGAATATACAAAAAAAAATTATTTAAAAATCCTGAAACTGGGCTTTAAATAGTACATTTATTTACACAGACTTGTATATAAAGCCTGAAAGAGGCGCTTCTGAGGAGCACTGTACTCACTGCTTCTATTTTCTGCACATTATAGTAGATAAAAAGCACCATTCTAACCATTATCACTGCTGTGCTATCTGTTGTCATTAGCTATGGTCACATGATGCTGCATGTGCAGTTATGGTCTCACACTGCTGCATGAGCCAGCCTCCAACAGTGGCAGTTACAGTCTCAAGCTGCTGCATGAGCCTCCTCAACTGTCACTCCAGGCTTAGCAGCATTTGATGCAGCAGCATACCTGGTGTTCTCTCTGAACTGATCCCTGAATTTGGCTATATCTTACTTCTACAACATGTTTTTCCAACTGCTCTGCTACGTTTGGCTCTGCCTAGTGCCACCAGTCCTTGCCTGGCAGTTTTTCATCATTTGTGGCAGAATCTGGACTCTGGCTGGACACTGTAAGTATCAGCAGTACACACAACATGACACTATGTTTCCACATATCTCCACTAGATGTTCACATTATCAGCCATAGGGGGGTTCCAAGGGAGGAGATTTATTAGTAGTATTTAGCGTTTATATAATAAATGGCTACCCCTATCTATCAAGGGTCCATTTGTTTTTTAAATCTAGGCCTTTCCACAGTGGCGTAGCAATAGGAGATGCAGAGGTAGCGACCGCACCAGGGCCCTTGGGCCAGAGGGTCCCCAGGGGATCCACTTTCAGCCACAGTATTAGCTCTTTATTGGTCCTGTGACGGTAATAATCACTTCTATAGATGCTCTGAATAGTAGTAATCATCATCAGTAATCAAACTGTTCCCCATCCCCTTCTTGCACCTCTGACACTGTGCTTGTTCTTGGCAGGTTTAGGTGTGCCGTATCAATTGTTACGTATAGAGTGCTGGGGGGAGGGGGGCAATGGAAAACTTGCACTGGGGCCCACAACTCCTTAGCTACGCCACTGCCTTTCCATGTAGCCACAGCAACATCCTCCTGCTGATGTAAAGTGTGTGTACAAGGGACTTTACCATTACTGTGGCAACTGCACCCTTATGTCAAGTAATAGATACTGAGGCATACGCAAAAAGGGCGTCGTGGGAAAAAGGGGGCTGGTGTAAACGATAAGCGGTAACATATAAAAATATTGTGTTGTATTTCGTTTACAATAATGTTTTACAAATTAATAAAACATTTAAGAATGTGTATGAAATCGCAAATTGTGAAAATATTAATTTTCCCTGTTTTAAAAGTAAAACTTATAATTACGTTTGTTAAAAAACGATAATATATGTATAATCATTATAATTGTATAATATTGTGTGTAATCTTCATTTATCATTTCTTCATGCAATAAAATCGGAAAATATTGTTTATAGCCCTCCCTCTACCTATCCCTAACCCTTAGACCCCCCCTGGTGGTGCCTAACCCTAAGACCCCCTGGTGGTGCCTAACCGTAAATCCCCCTGGTGGTGCCTCACTTTAAGATCCCCCCTGGTGGGGCCTAACCCTAAGACCCCCCTGGTGGTGCCTAACCCTAAATCCCCCCCTGGTGGTGCCTAACCCTAAGACCACCTGGTGGTGCCTAACCCTAAATCCCCCCCTGGTGGTGCCTAACCCTAAGACCACCTGGTGGTGCCTAACCCTAAATCCCCCTGGTGGTGCCTCACTTTAAGATCCCCCCTGGTGGTGCCTAACCCTAAGACCCCCCTGGTGGTGCCTAACCCTAAATCCCACCCTGGTGGTGCCTAACCCTAAGACCCCCCAGGGGGTGCCTAACCCTAAATCTCCCCTGGTGGTGCCTAACCATAAGACCCCCTGTGGTGCCTAACCCTAAGAGCCCCCTGGGGTGTGTGTGAGTTTAGGTGGATGGCCTTGTCTTGGTAGGTTTACAGTTGTGCCATACTCCTTCCATTTCTGAATGATCCCTTAAACAGTGCTCCGTGAGATGTTCAAGGCTTTGGAAATCTTTTTGTAGCCTATGCCTGCTTTAAATTTCACAATAACTTGATCCCTGACCTGTCTTGTGTGTTCTTTGGACTTCATGGTGTTGTTGCTCCCAATATTCTCTTAGACAACCTCTGAGGCCGTCACAGAGCAGCTGTATTTTTACTGACATTAGATTACACACAGGTGCACTCTATTTAGTCATTAGCACTCATTAGGCAATGCCTATGGGCATCTGACTGCACTCAGACCAAAGGGGGCTGAATAATTATGCACACGCCACTTTGCAGTTACTTGTTTCTAAAAAATGTTTGGAATCATGTATCATTTCCGTTCCACTTCTCACATGTACACCACTTTGTATTGGTCTTTCACGTGGAATTCCAATAAAATGTATTCATGTTTGTGGCAGTAATGGGACAAAATGTGGAAAACTTCAAAGGGGCCGAATACTTTTGCAAGCCGCTGTATATATTATATATATATATATATATATATATATATATATATATATATATATATATATATATATATATATATATATATATATATATGTATATATATATATATATATATACACACACACACACAGTATATACATATTTACACAGTATATATGTAAAAACACATGCAGATCTGTTTTTTCTTCTTCTGCCCTGTGCGACTCTTCAGGGCCACTCAGGGCCGGCGCTACCATAGAGACAAAGGGGGCAATTGCCCCCAGGGCCCCAGAGCTTGTAGGGGCCCCCAGTGGCTACAAGAGGAAAAAAAATTCAAATCGACCTTATAGTTTTTGAGAAAATCGATTTTAAAGTTTCAAAGGAAAAAAAATACACATTTAAAAACCTGCCGACTTTAATGGTTAATAGCAAATCCACCTTAAATGCTAGAAACGCTAAATTTGCAGGATATGTTAAGGAGATCATTGGGAATAAGAGGAAAAAACAATTTTTCAAAAAGACCTTATAGTTTTTGAGAAAATTGATTTTAAAGTTTCGAAGGAAAAAAGTATACTTTTAAATGCGGTAAATGTCTCTTTTAGTAGCAAACCTAACAGTAGTGTAATTTTACATGCATCAAAAGAAAGAGCAATACATTTTGGCCAGGGATCCCTATACAGCCGCAATATGGCTGTATGAAGATCCCTGGCATTTTTTCCTATTTTCCCAATTTTTTTTTATGTTTAGAGTGCGGGAATTTTTTTTTTTAAATTATGGGGGGTCCCCCCTCCTGAAACTTTTTAACCCTTTGTCCCCCATGCAGGCTGGGGTAGCCAGAATGTGGAGCCCCGACCGATTGGGGCTTCACACCCTGACTATACCAGCTGCAAAAAAGGACCCTTAATGCCGACTTTTGTTCCGGGGTATCTGTTGGGGGGGCCCCCCAGGTTTATTTTGCCCTGGGGCCCCAATGTTGCTTAAACCGGCCCTGGGGACACTTTACATTTTTGTCCCGCCCCGTGACATCACGCCGCTGCTCTGATTGGTCGCCGGGCCCCCGAAACAAGAGCGGGGCTATGGGGAGCCCGGCGGCCAGCGTTGTACGCAGAAAGGACGGGGAGAGACGGGGAAGATGCTGGAGTCCCGCTGCGCAGCAGCAATTGTGCGCGGGACTCCTAAATGGCAGAGAATTCCCTAGCCCGACCTGAGCTCGGGCTTACCACTCGCAGCTCATCTCTCCCAGCCCGAGCTCAGGTCGGCCTTACCACCAGGGAGGCCACTGAGGCTTTTCTATGTTGCCATAGCAACTGCATCCTCAGGGTAATGTACCATAGTAGTTTAGGCTGAGAGACACGGCCAAGCGTTTGCAATGTGTTTTGAAATCGATTTTGCTGCGGTATTTCAAAATCATGGTGATTTTGCGGCAAGTATCATTCAAGTCAATTGGAATGCTTTTTTCAAAATGCAAATGCATCAAAAACACTTGCAAAACACTTGGCAGTGTGTCTGTAGCAAACCTCCCAACTTTGTCAAATAAGAGGGAGGGATGCCTTTTAGGGCAAAACTAGCAAGAAACATGCCTTTATTATATCTCTCATCAAAAGTCCATAAGGAATTTACATTTTCTTGTGCTTAATGTGATGGTTTTTTTTTTTTCTGCAGTGCGGCGTCTCTTCTCCAGACCACCTCTCATCATCACACCCAGCCCTGACGCCATCCTGCTGTACTCACAGCTCATTGAAGTGCAGAGATCTCTGGTGAGTATTATTATTCCTCCCTATTGCAGCTGATTAACCTTAATTAGTGCTAATCAGGTAGAATATTTATTGTTCTCCGTGTTCATTCAAAATGTAATATATATTTCTCTTTCCAGCACCGTGAAAGAACCAGGAATGCCATGCCGACTGCCCTGGCTATCCAGAAGTCCTGGGATCAGAAGACAGGCCGGAGAGTGCACCCACTCTTCCGGTTGAGTGAACCTGCTCCTACACGTAAGAGACTTGTAAAGGGAATACCGTATTTCATGCACTATAATGCACGGGACACTTGGCTTTCAGTTTTCTGTGTGTGTTTTCTTCACACCATGTGTGTTTGTATGCAGAAAAACGCACACATTTTTTTCACAGCCGCTAATGTAATAAAAAAGATGCACAGAGTGTGCAGAATTATGCAGCAGGATGTCAGTTTCTTTCCTGCGCATAAGTAAAGGATAAAAAAGGGCGCATGCGGCAAGTGGGCTAATTGGGTGCCGCAATAGGCGCAATGTGAAATATATCAGTATTTGCGCGGCGGAGCAGAAATATGAACACCCGGTAAATAGCAGGTGATGCTACAGCACTCGCTATATATCGGGCACCGCAGGCTCCCAAATGCTGATATTTTTAGGTGTCTATGGTGGTGCCCGAGAACTAGCATTTTTTGGCTTTTTTTTGCCACAAATGCATCGTATCTCGGCTAGTGGAAATGGGCACTTTGGTAGTTAATGTGTGGGGGTTTAGGCAGGTAGTGTGTGTGTGCTTGGGGGGGAGGGGGTTAAGGGTTAGGCATTAGGTAGGTAGATTGAGTGTGTGTGTGGGGGGGGTTAATAAGGATTAGGCATTCGGTAGGCAGCGTGCGCAGGGGAAGAGTTTAGGTTTAGGCATTAGGTAGGTTGTTTGTGCAGACGGGTGAAGGGTTAGACGTGTGGTAGATAGTGTGTGCGGGGGGGGGGGAGTTTAGGTTTAGACATTAGGCAGGTACTGTATGTGTGTGTGTGTGGGGGGGGGGAGTCTAGGCATTAGGTAGGTAGTGTGCGCTGGGGGGGGGGGAGTTTCGGTTTAGACATTAGGCAGGTACTGTATGTGTGTGTGTGGGGGGAGGGGGGTCTAGGCATTAGGTAGGTAGTGTGTGCTGGGGGGGGGAGGAGTTTAGGTTTAGACATTAGGCAGGTAGTGTATGTGTGTGTGTGGGGGGGTCTAGGCATTAGGTAGGTAGTGTGTGGGGGGGGGGAGGAGGGGAGTTTAGGTTTAGACATTAGGCAGGTACTGTATGTGTGTGTGTGTGTGTGGGGGGGGGGGGGTCTAGGCATTTTATAGGTAGTGTGTGCTGGGGGGGATTTAGGTTTAGTAAGTTTTAGACGCTAGGCTGGTTAGGCATCAGAAAGACGTTAATATTAGGGGGCAGGTTAGGATTAGCCATAAGGAAGGGGTTAATGTTGGAAAGAGGTCAGTCCTAGCTGTCAGGAAACAGGGTACCCCTTATGATGGGAGTTTAGGGTCAGGTGTGAGAAATTAGGTCTCTCTGTAAGAGGATTAAGCAGATTGAGTTGAGCAATGGGGAAGGAGAGCCAAAACTGCACATGAAAAATGTTTTACAAAGCTTATATAATGGAGTATTGGTAACTGCAACATACATTTTTATCCCCACAGCTGAATCTAATTGGTGCTAAGATCATACCTACCCTAAAGTGATAAATAGGGATTTCTGTCACATTGTCTAGTATTTTGCCTCTGACAGACCAATACTAAAGTGAGCCATACACACATCAAATTTCCCTGTCATGGGAATCTATAGCACAATGTGACACATCAATCATAATTTTTATCGATTTTTACTTGAACAAATAGAGGTGGGGGAGGAATGGCGGTAGATCAGTGGCACATAGCATTGCACTGCATCAATCAGTCACAGCTGCATATCAATAGATTTATATTTCATGCTGACTGCACAATACCATGCAGCTGCAACATATAGTGAGACTTTTAGAGCAGCTTTGAGCAATGTTGAGCATCTTTTGTATACAAAATATGAACTGTAATAACTAGGGGGGGAAAAGACACTTTCCTTTACAAAACTAGAACTATTTCAATGTAATCTCAATTGATCTTTAGATCATTATTTTGTGTGAACAGTATGACTAATCAACATGTTTTCTCCCCCCCCTGACAGAGACTCCGCGACCGTTTGGCGGCCCCTTCTCCCGGGCGGGCCTGTTCCTGGAGGACTGGTGACATGGAGGTGGTAAGTCTTCAGTTTGTCCCATAATTCACAGTTCTGCCACTCCAGCACAGTATCCACAACATAAATAATATATGATCTCCATATAAGGTTGTAGATATACATCCAGCGGATGAGTACAGCACACTGTACATATTGCTCAATGGGATCCTAACTACACTAACCAGGAAAGACCTCCCTGGAGTCTGATTCCCCCCACCTTCACTAAGATCAGCAGTAGGGATGGTCAGTTTGACCATGCATAATAGTAGGCATAATATGCAACTGGATGTTGAAATATTTATTTTATCTCGTTGTTGGACTAAACTAACACGTTGTCTTTCTGATCTCTTTCAGTGATTGTGGCTTGCCAGCTTGCAAGACCATGTGTGACCCACTTGGCTCCCCAGGAGAGGCAACCTGTGTCCACCCCACACATATACACAGTCAAAAACTGATTCTACTGGCAGGTAGGTATGGGCAGATAGGTATGTTGGCAGGTAGTTATGGGCAGATTGTAGTGACAGTCAGGTATTGATCATTAAATTCTAGTAAGGGGCAAATGTTAGATTCTAGTGGCTGGCAAGTAGTGATAGGTAAAATATAGTGATCAACAGATAGTGATAGGTAGATTGTAGTGGGCAACAGATAGTGATAGGTAGATTATAATGGGCAGCAGGTAGTGACTGGTAGATTGCAGTGCAGAATAGAAAAAGACTGGGTCTCGACCTGGATTTTAGACCGATTAGCCAATTATATTATGCAGAAACCACAGTGCAAAAGCACAACGTTTCAACTTAGTGGTCTTTATCAAGTGTTTACTTATCAAGCACTTGATAAAGACCACTAGGTCGAAACGTTGTGCTTTTGCACTGTGGTTTCTGCATAATAAAATTGGCCAATCGGCCTAAAATCCAGGTCGAGACCCAGTCTTTTTCTATTCTGGACTGTTGTTATACCCTTGGTGAATACGGGTGTGGACTGGTTGACTCCCTGGTGCTAAACAAAAATTGTGGTTGCAGCATCAAGGTTTTATCTATACCTTGGTAGATTGCAGTGGCCAGCAGGTAGTGATGGATACATTTTAGTGACCAGCAGATAATGACAGGTAGATTGTAGTGGCCAGCAAGCAGTCATAGGGGGATTATAGTGGCCAGCAAGTAGTCATAGGTAAATTGTAGTGGCCAGCAGGTAGTAATAAGTGGATTATAGTGGCCAGCAGGTAGTGACAGGTAGATTGTACTGACCAGCAGGTAGTAATAGGTAAACTACAGTGGTCAGCAGGTAGTGACAGGTAGATTGTAGTGGCCAGGTGGTAGTGACAGGTAGATTGTAGTGGCCAGCAGGTAGTGACAGGTAGAGTGGACAGCAGGTGCTGATAGGTAAACTACAGTGGCCAGCAGGTAGTGACAGGTATATTGTAGTGGCCAGCAGGTAGTGAAAGGTAGATTGTACTGGACAGCAGGTACTGATAGGTAGATTGTAGTGGTGGTCAGCAGGTAGTATTAGGTAGATTGTAGTGGCCAGCGGATAGTGATAGGTAGATTGTAGTGGTCAGCAAGTAGTGGCAGGCAGATTGCACTGAACAGCAGGTAGTGACAGGTAGATTGTAGTGGCCAGCAGGTAGTGACAGGTCGATTGTACTGACCAGCAGGTAGTAATAGGTGGACTGTAGTGGCCAGCAGGTAATGGTAGGTAGATTGTAGTGGCCAGCATGTAGTATTAGGTGGATTATAGTGGCCAGCAGGCAGTAATAGGTGGATTGTAGTGGCCTGTAGGGGGTTACAGGTAGATTATACTGACCAGAAGGTAGTAATAGTTGGATTGTAGTGGCCAGCAGGTAATGATGGGTGGATTATAATGGCCAGTAGGTAGTGATAGGTAGAGTGTAGTGGCCAGCAGGGGGTTACAGCTCTTTTCCAGGTGGTCAGTGAGGGGATGTGCAGGACTCTCTGGGTGAAGAGCCTATTCCACCAATGGGGTTGCAGCAGCAGCAGCATGGCAAGTCCTTGGTAACCATCAGAATGCTGTGTGGCTAGTGGGAGGGCCAGAAACATCCTGAGAGCTCTCGCAACTTTATTTCCATCAAGGCCACTTCAAACACTGAATATTTACTTTATTATCGGACATGACACATAGTGGATCTCCTTGTTGAGGTGATGTAACCGGTGCATGAAGACATAGGGGCGCTTCCTGGATTAGGGCAGATGGCAGAACATCCGCTCATATCGAGTGCACCTGGGTCTCCCTCCATGGACTTCCATATTACCGGATTTGACTTTCTTTCACCGCATGGTCATGGGAGGCTTTTTAGCCCCGTGGCAGACGTATTGTGGGGCTCAGACCCCTCTTGTATAGATCAGAGCTATACGCTCTGGTTAGACACATTGTGGGGCTCAGACCCCTCTTGTATGGATCAGACCTAGACTCTCTGGTCAGACACATAGTGGATCTCCTAGTTGAGGTGATGTAACCGGTGCATGAAGACGTAGGGGCGCTTCCTGGATTACGGCAGATGGCGGAACATCCGCTCATATCGAGTGCACCTGGGTCTCCCTCCATGGATTTCCATATTACCGGATTTGACATTCTTTTACCGCATGGTCACAGGAGGCTTTTTAGCCCCGTGGCAGACACTTTATGGGGCTCAGACCCCTCTTGTCTAGATCAGACCAAGACGCTCTTATCATACACATATGTGTAGGCAGACTCCTACCAGTATAGGTAGCCTTATATTCCACCAGTTAAGGAGCCTTATACCTCCCCCCCCCAGTATAGTTGGGCAAAAACAACCCTAGCGTAGGTAGGTCTGAGTCTCCTCTGATATGTAGGAGTCCGCTCCTATGTATAAGTAACAAGAGACTCCATTAAAAATAGCGAGAGGTATGTACAGGCAGCCATAGTCTCCCTTGTATAGGTAGTCAGATCCCCTCCCCCTCCCTTTCCCTGTATAGTTAGCCAGAGTCCCCTCTACGTATAGGTAGCTGTATCCACCCCCCCCCCCCCCAGTAAAAGTAACATTATGTGCCTCCTACCCTCAGTATAAGTAGCCAAATTCCCACAAGTAAAGGAAGCATTATGCCACTTATGTTTCCCCAGAGTCCCCCCTAGGTAACCAAATCCCCCACAGCAAAGATAGCCAAATTCCCCCCTTGTATAGGTAGGCTGATCCTTCCCCCCTCGTATATGTAGCCAGAATCCCCCCACCATCTGTGAATGTCCCTGCAAGAGGTGACAGAAGATTCCCAACCAGATAAGAAGAGAAGACAGAAGATGCCCAGCAGAGACAGCGAGGCAGCATGATCTGGGGAGATACCTGGGATCCAGGGTAAAAGCCGACTGCCACATAGGAGTCAAGAAGGAATTTTTTCCCCTCCGAGGCACAAATCAGACCTAACTTGCCTCTGGGGGTTTTTTCGCCTTCTTCTGGATCCCGGGGTGAGATGACCCCATGACAATTGTAAATACAATTTTACCTGTATTCAGGCAGTATAAAATAAAATTAGAACGAATTGGCCTAAATGTTTGTGTCTTCATTGAAGTCAACTATGTGTAAATCCTCCTCTTGTGGTGTGTCTAGGGATAAATTGTGTGCCGTGTGTTTCTCCTCTGGGGATACCTGTGTGGTTAGAGTGTGTTAAAAGCCTCAACACATTTGCAACTTAGGTAACCAGAAATGATCATCAAAAATCATTTTGGATGCCTATTCCAAGTGTGTACAGGTGTACATCAAACTTTTATCTGAGACTTATCACTAATAATGATTTTGGTCACCACACACTGTATCTGCACTTTGTGGACCTCTCATCAAACCTCCAGTAGTGAAGCTCCCCATGACTGCACTGGATGGTGGGTATTGATGTACTGTTTGTATAGAGTAGATTGTTGGGAAAACCCAGCAGAGAGCCTTCCTTGGGGGATTTACAGGTACTGTGGGTCTGGTAGTCACTGCAAAAGTAAAACACAAGCCAATTTTTTTCATTTTAGATTCAGAGTCATAGGTGTAGTTTAGACCTGGTGTCAGACTATTGTTGCCACCTTGGTTCAGTTTCCCCAGTAACAGCCATCAAGAAAGGGAAGTGAAAAGAACTCTTTACCAGTCGTGACACAGATACAATAAAATACCAGCGTGGGGGAAAGTAAAACCATTTTAAGAAAATCCTGACTGCAGGTCTAGCCCTGAGGCCGGATTCACACTGTAAGCGCTTTTGTGAGCGATTGCGTTTGATTAGCACTTGCAGAGCGCTTTTTTTAAAAAATCGCTTATTCACTTTCATTAAAATCACGGTAAAAAAAAAATTACGCAATTGCCGCAATCACATATATTTGAAATACGCAAGTCATCGTGTTGATTTGTACGCGATTTTTAACACGATTTTAATGAAAGTGAATGTGAGTGATTTTTTTTCATTAGCAAGCGCTAATCAAACGCAAGCACTCACAAAAGCGCTTATAGTGTGGATCCGGCCTTACAAATTATATCCACAACTTAAATTAACACACATCTGAACATAGAGGGATATGGAGGCTGCCATATTTATTTTCTTTGAAGCAATACCCATTGCCTGGCAGCCGTGCTGACATGCTTATTTCAGGTGTGTGATTAAGACACTGCTGCAGCCAAAGAGATCAGCTGGACTGCCAGGAAACTGGTATTATTAAAAGGGAAGTAATTATGGTTGCCTACAGTTCAGGGGTACTTTAGACATTATGGCTGGTCTTACACTTTTAAAGAGAACCTGAGGTGGGTTCTAAGAATGCTATCAGCACACAGATGCTGGGTCTGCATATACTGCCCAGCCTCTGTTGCTATACTGCTCCTCTCTGCCCCCCCCCCCCCCGCGCTCTGCTTGCCCCCCATAACTCGCCGAGCTGTCGACACACAGCGTGTTGCAGCCAGCTGTTTACCTCTGCATCTGTCAGTCTCTGCCGCTTCCCCGCCTCCTCCATAGCTCCGGTCCCTGCCCGCATCCCTTCCCTCCTCGCTGATTGGGTTCTCTTTAACCTCCCTGGCGGTTTATTTATTTTGCCAGGGAGGCTGCGGGAGGGTTTTTTTTAAATAAAAAAAAAAATATTTCATGCAGCCAACTGAAAGTTGGCTGCATGAAAGCCCACTAGAGGGCGCTCCGGAAGCGTACTTTCGATTGCCTCCGGCAATCGAAAGTAACAAGATAGGCCGCAATGAGCGGCCTATCTTGTTTCGCTTTCCTCGTCGCCATGGCGACGAGCGGAGTGACGTCATGGACGTCAGTCGACGTCCTGACGTCTGAGCCGCCCGATCCAGCCCCTAGCGCCGGCCGGAACTGTTTGTTCCGGCTGCGCTGGGCTCGGGCGGCTGGGGGGACCCTCTTTCGCCGCTTCACGCGGCGGATCGCCGCGGAGCGGCGGCGATCGGGCAGCACACGCGGCTGGCAAAGTGCCGGCTGCGTGTGCTGCTTTTTACAGAATGGAAATCGGCCCAGCAGGGCCTGAGCGGCGACCTCCGGCGGCATACCCCGAGCTCAGCTCGGGATTACCGCCAAGGAGGTTAAATAAAAAAGCTATGGCAAGCAACCTGAGAGGCTAAACACTGTCCCACATACAAAGATTACAAATTCCTTTACTAAAAGCAAATAATTATCCCTCCATCAGCAGCACTGAGCTCACACACCACATCAGTCTATTGGTGGGGATCAATTACTCAAATCAGTCCTAAATTACAGGTCTTTGTGGGAGTCGAGTGTAAAAATGGGCGTGGTCATGACCGGATGAGGGCGAGGCTAACTGTAATTTAAAATGAACCCAGGGTGAGAGTGATATGGTGGCTGCCATATTTATTTCCTTTTAAACAATACTAGTTGCCTGGCAGCCCTGCTGATCTATTTGGCTGCAGTAGTGAACTGAATTACACCAGAAACAAGCATGCAGCTAATCTTATCAGTTCTGACAATATTGTCAGAAACCCCCGACCTGCTGCATGCTTGTTCAGGGTCTATGGTTGAAAGAATTAGAGGCAGAGGACCCACACGGCAGCCAGGCAGCTGGTATTGCTGAAAAGGAGATAAATATGGCAGCCTCAATATTATTCTCACCTCGGGTTCCCTTTAAAAGTGCAACGCAAAGACAGAGGGCTCAGGTTTTGGTGACCCTTCCCCCAGAAAATTCACATAATTGTGCAGGTTTTCTCAAGAAAATACAAGTAATGTGAGCAGATTTGAACAAAAAACACGTTCAATAACTCCAATATGCACAACCGTTATCAGATATGACCCCAATATGCACAATCGTTATCAGATATGACCCCAATATGCAGAATCATTATCAGATATGACTCCAATATGCCCAATCGTTATCAGATATGACATATGCACAATCGTTATCAGATATGACATATGCACAATCGTTATCAGATATGACTCCAATATGCACAATCGTTATCAGATATGACCCCAATATGCACAATCGTTATCAGATATGACCCCAATATGCACAATTGTTATCAGATATGACCCCAATATGCACAATCGTTATCAGATATGACCCCAATATGTACAATCCTCAGCAGATCTGAACACAATATGCCCAATACACAGCAGTTCTGACCCCAATATGCACAATGCTCAGCAGTTCTGACCCCAATATGCACAATGCTCAGCAGTTCTGACCCCAATATGCACAATGCTCAGCAGATCTGACCCCAATATGCACAATGCTCAGCAGTTCTGACCCCAATATGCACAGTGCTCAGCAGATCTGACTCCAATATGCACAATGCTCAGCAGTTCTGACCAGGGGCGTAGGGCCTGTGGTCGCAACGGTCGCCGTGGCGACCGGGCCCGGCTCCTGGAGAGGCGGGGAGGGGCCCGTGGGGGCCCATGTCTTTTTGTAGTGCGGCACGTGCGCGGCTGCGCGCTATTGGGAGGGGGGAGCCGCAGCCGCGGGGAGGGCAGCCCGACCTCTCCCTCCCTTCCTCTCCCCGGGGCCCCCCCCCTTCAGATGCAGAGTGCGCGGCGCACGGAAGCGCTGTAAGCAGAACTCACCTCCGTCCCTGCGTTCCAAGCGCCGCTGATCTCCTCCCGCTCTGCATAGATGCTGTTACACACTGCTTCCGGCTAAACAGGAAGCAGTGTGTAACAACATGTATACAGCGGGAGGAGATCAGCGGCGCAGGGACGGAGGTGAGTTCTGCTTACAGCGCTTCCGTGCGCCGCGCACTCTGCATCTGAAGGGGGGGCCCCGGGGAGAGGAAGGGAGGGAAAGGTCGGGCTGCCCTCCCCGCGGCTGCGGCTCCCCCCTTCATTATGGGGGGGGCACCTACCTACCAAACCTATCCTGGGGGGTAGCTACCTACCTAACCTATCCTGGGGGGGCAGCTACCCACCTAACCTATCCTGGGGGGCAGCTACCTAATCTAACCTATCCTGGGGGGGGGCAGCTACCTAATCTAACCTATCCTGGGGGGGGCAGCTACCTAATCTATCCTGGGGGGGGGGGCAGCTACCTACCTAACCTATCCTGGGGGGGGGCAGCTACCTACCTAACCTATCCTGGGGGGGGGCAGCTACCTACCTAACCTATCCTGGGGGGGCAGCTACCTACACCTAACCTATCCTGGGGGCAGCTACCCACCTAACCTATCCTGGGGGGAGCAGCTACCTACATAACCTATCCTGGGGGGCAGCTACCCACCTAATCTATCCTGGGGGGGGGGAAGCTACCTACCTAACCTATCCTGGGGGGCAGCTACCCACCTAACCTATCCTGGGGAGGCAGCTACCTACCTAACCTATCCTGGGGGGCAGCTACCTAATCTAATCTAACCTATCCTGGGGGGCAGCTACCTAATCTAATCTAACCTATCCTGGGGGGCAGCTACCTAATCTAACCTATCCTGGGGGGCAGCTACCTAATCTATCCTGGGGGGCAGCTACCTACTCTAACCTGGGGGGCAACTACCTACTCTAACCTATCCTGGGGGGCAGCTACCTACTCTAACCTATCCCAGGGGGCAGCTACCTACTCTTACCTATCCTGGGGGGCAGCTACCTACTCTAACCTATCCTGGGGGCAGCTACCTAATCTAATCTAACCTATCCTGGGGGAAAGCTACCTAATCTATCCTGGGGGGCAGCTACCTAACCTATACTGGGGGGCAGCTACCTCATCTAACCTATACTGGGGGGCAGCTACCTAATCTAACCTATACTGGGGGGCACCTACCTATCTAACCTGGGGGCACTTACTTGTCTAACCTGTATTCGGGGCACCTAGATAGCCTATACAGGTGGCAACTATACTGGCTACCTATATTGGAGGCACCTACCTAACTAACCTATACTGGGGGCACCTACCTATCTAACCTATGCTGGGGGCAACTATTCTGGCTACCTATATTAGAGGCACCCACCTAGCTAACCTGTACTGGGGGCACCTATCTATCTAACTTATACCGGCGGCGCCTGCCTATCTAACCTATACTGGGGGCAACTATACTGGCTACCTATGCTGGAGGCACCTACCTGGCTAACCTATACCGGGGGCAACTATACTGGCTTACCTATGCCTGGCTACCTATACTGGGGGGACCTATAGCTGGCTATAGGGATTCGGATATGTGTGTGTGTCGGGTGTTGCCGGGGGAGGGGGGCTGTTGTTGCCGTGGGGGGGGGAGGGGGCCCACATCCAGATTCTGCATCGGGGCCCAGAGGTTTGTAGCTACGCCACTGGTTCTGACCCCAATATGCACAATGCTCAGCAGATCTGACCCAAATATGCACAATGCTCAGCACAGGCAGGCAGCCCTCATATCTCTATGGTGTGGGTAACACAGGCAGGCAGCCTCTATCACTATGGTGTGGGTAACACAGGCAGCCCTCACTGGATCTGCTGGTAACAGAGGCAGCCCCTATCACTATGGTGTGGATAACACGGGCAGGCAGGCAGGCAGCCCTCCCTGGATCTGCTGGTGACAGGCAGAAAGCCCCCATATCTCTATAGTGTGGGTAACACAGGCAGGCAGCCCTCGCTGGATCTGCTGGTGACATGCAGGCAGCCCCAATCACTATAGTGTGTAACACAGGCACAGGGGCCCCAACCGTCCCGTTTTCGCCGGGACCGTCACGGGTTGGGGGAGGGGTCCCGCTGTCCCGGGATAGCCCCCCTTGTGTCCCGGCAGGCAGCAGCTCCTCTCCAGCGGAGGAAAAAAGAAGGATCGAGGCGCCAGCCGCGGCTGTGGTGTGCGGGATGCGGGCCAATCTTGTCCCCCCTCCCTCCGAATGTGCCCCCCAGTGTCCCCCTGTATGGCGCAGCGCAGCAGAGCGGCAGTCTTCGCGTACTGGCATCTCGTCTTCCAACTACTTCCTGTGACGTCACAGGAAGCGGAGAAGACGAGATGCCCATATGCGAAGAGGAATGGTAAGACTGCTGCTCTGCTGCGCTCGTATCTTTTTTTAAAACATCAATGTTACAGATTGATACATGTTGCTGAAAAGCGGACAGAAGCGGACAGAAGCGCATAGATGGAAACCAGGCCTTAGTGTAATAATACAATCTGGTGTTGCACACCAAACTTTTCTTTTATTTATTGTGAGATGCCTGTACTGTATTTTCTTTATACAATTTACTGAAAAACAGTGGCGGCGCCAGGGGGGTGCTTGGGGGTGCTCAAGCACCCCCTAGAATTGTCCAAGCACCCCCAAAGCACCCCCTGGCGTGAACTGACTTCAGGCATCTAAGAGACGCCGAGTCAGTTCACAGCGGCAGCCTGAAGCAGCAGAGCAGGGCTACGGTAAGATGGCCGCCCGAAGCCCTGCTCGTGCAGGGCTTCGGGCGGCCATTTTCCCGTAGCCCTGCACGCCAGGTAATGCAAGCTGCAGGCAGGAAGTCACTGAAGGAAGAGAATCGTGGGAGCTGCACACCACAAGGAGGTCGGGAGAGGAGGTCTTCTGACTAGGTGAGTAAATGGGTTTTTCTTTTCTTTTTCAGGTGGTGCTGCTGATTGTGGTCAGAACTGCTGAGCATTGTGCATATTGGGGTCAGAACTGCTGAGCATTGTGCATATTGGCGTCAGATCTGCTAAGCATTGTGCATATTGGGGTCAGAACTGCTGAGCATTGTGCATATTGGGGTCAGAACTGCTGAGCATTGTGCATATTGGGGTCAGAACTGCTGAGCATTGTGCATATTGGGGTCATATCTGATAAGGATTGTGCATATTGGGGTCATATCTGATAACGATTGTGCATATTGGGGTTATATCTGATAACGATTGTGCATATTGGAGTCAAATCTGATAACGATTGAGCATATTGGAGACATAGCTGATAACGATTGTGCATAGTGGAGTCATATCTGATAACGATTGTGCATATTGGAGTCATAACTGATAACGATTGTGCATATTGGGGTCATATCTGATAACGATTGTGCAGGTTAGAATAATATTGAGGCTGCCATATTTATCTCCTTTTAAGCAATACCAGGTGCCTGGCTGCCATATTGGTCCTCTGCCTCTAATTCTTTCAACCATAGACCCTGAACAAGCATGCAGCAGGTCAGGGGTTTCTGACAATCAGAACTGACAAGATTAGCTGCATGCTTGTTTCTGGTGTAATTCAGTTCACTACTGCAGCCAAATAGATCAGCAGGGCTGCCAGGCAACCCACCATATCACTCTCACCCTGGGTTCACTTTAAATTACAGTTAGCCCCACCCTCATCCGGTCATGACCACGCCCATTTTTCATGCGCCGCAGGTTGTAGCCACACCCATTTTTTGCAGCGGCGTGCGAAGGTCGTCAGCTCCCCCGGAAATTGGTCCAGCACCTGCATAGCACCCCGTAAAAAAAATTCCTGGAGCCACCACTGCTGAAAAAAAAATATGACTGATTTCATTGTACACTAATGAGTTCCACAAATTATGAGTTCTATAAAGGCGATCCATACATTAGAACAATTATAATTGTTTCTCAGTAAATAATATAAAGACACCTCACAATAAAAGATACATTTTGCATACAACATCAGACTACACCACCACCAAGGCAAGTGTTGGGCATCTTCTGCAGTACTTTAGTGCGTACATACCCATGTCACTGACTGTCCTCAGAGGAGCTCACAATCTAATAATCCTACCATAGTCCTAGTCTAATGTCCTACCATATTACGATTATGTATTTATATAGCACTGACATCTTCTGCAGCATTTAATTGTGTGTGTGTGTGTGGGGGGGGGGGGGGGGGGCTGGGTCCACATAATTGTGTAATACCGTGATACCCTCATACCGTGGTATTTTTGGAGACGGTTTTTATAGTGTGAATATTCATACTGTTGCAACGCTAGTGCAGACTGAAGAACCGCCGCCACGCTGGAGATTGAGGGTGCGATCTCTGTAACCAGGAGGAGGTGAGGAAGCAAAAGGGGGGCGTTGGCTGGCTGGCTCTCTATAGTGGACACCTATGCCTGCTATTACCTATACTGGGGCACTTGCTATGCCTGGTTGCCTAAACTGGGGCACTTGCTATGCCTGGCTACCTAAACTGGGGCACCTGCTATGCCTGGCTACCTAAACTGGGGCACCTGCTATGCCTGGCTACCTAAACTGGGGCACTTGCTATGCCTGGCTACCTAAACTGGGGCACCTGCTATGCCTGGCTACCTAAACTGGGGCACCTGCTATGCCTGGTTACCTAAACTGGAGCACCTGCTATGCCTGGCTATCTAAGCTGGGGCACCTGTTATGCCTGGCTACCTAAACTGGGGCACCTGCTATGCCTGGTTACCTAAACTGGAGCACCTGCTATGCCTGGCTATCTAAGCTGTGGCACCTGTTATGCCTGGCTACCTAAAATGGAGCACCTGCTATGCCTGGTTACCTAAACTGGGGCACCTGCTATGCCTGGCTACCTAAACTGGGGCACTTGCTATGCTTGGCTACCTCAACTGGGGCACCTGCTATGCCTAGATACCTAAACTGGGGCACCTGCTATACCTGGCTACCTAAAATGGGGCACCTGCTATGCCTGGCTACCTAAACTAGGGAACCTGCTATGCCTAGCTACCTATTCTGGGGCTCCTATGCCTGGCTACCTGTACTGGGGGCACCTATGCCTAGCTATCTATACTGGATGCACCTATTCTTGGCTTCCTATACTGGGAGCAACTATATCTGGCTTCCTATACAGGGGTTACCTATACTTGGCTACCTCCCTATACTGAGGCTTTTTTTTTTCTGCTCCGTGGCTATAACGTGCGGTGCAAATTGTGGGGTTTTGTGCGATCATTCCAAATTTGGGGAGGGGGATAAATATACTTGCCGGCCCTCGGCCTGGTCTACATTTTACGTTTCGGCCCTCTGTCTATTTGAGTTTGACACCCCTGTTTTAGATGGTGGCAAAAAAAGCATCATGTCGATGGAATTCAGTTCTGGGCACCACATTACAAAAAAGATATTGCAGTTTTAGAGCAGGTGCAGAGACGAGCAACAAAATTGATACGTGAGATGGAAGGTCTCGCTTACCAAGAAAGGTTAGATAAACTGGGTTTACTTAGTCTAGAGAAAAGACGCCTTAGAGGGGATCTAATTAACATGTATAAAAACATCAGAGGGCAATATAAAAGCTTGGTGGATGAGCTTTTTGTCCCTAGGCCTTCTCAAAGGACTAGAGGACACGATCTGTGCATGGAGGAAAAACATTTTAGTCATTTATTTAGGAAAGGGTTCTTTACAGTAAGAGTAATTAAGATGTGGAATGCATTGCCACAGGAAGTCGTTATGGCAAACTCTATACCTGCATTTAAAGGGGGCTTAGATGCCTTCCTTGCATTGAAAGACATCCATGGCTACAATTACTAGGTAATGCCTAATGATGTTGATCTAGGGATTTTATCTGATTGCTATCTGGAGTCGGGAAGGAATTTTTTTTCCTTTTTGGGGCTAATTGGAGCATTCCTTTTAAGGGTTTTTTTGCCTTCCTCTGGATCAACAGGGATATTTCAGGGAGCAGGCTGGTGTTGTACTTTGTTCTCTGGTTGAACTCGATGGACGTACAGCAGGGGCGCCGCGAGGCACCAAGCAGACCAAGCGGCCGCTTGGGGCCTCAAGGTCTTAGGGGCCTTGGCGGCTCCGTGACGTCGGTTACTGTTTTCCCGCAGCTCCGCGGGGATGGCAGAGCAGAGCAGGGCTACGGGAAGATGGCCGCTGCCGAAGCCCTGCTCTGGAGACTATTTATGTCTCCAGTACAGGGCTTCGGGTGGCCATCTTCCCGTAGCCCTGCAATCAATCAGCGCAGGAGATTGGAGGAGGGAGGGAGCTCCGTGGGAACTGCGCGCCTGAGGAGCCGGCCGGGAGACGGGGAGAGAAGACTTCTGCCAGTGCCAGGTGAGTAAATTATTTTCATTTTTGCAGCCCTAATTGCGTTTGATATCTACTGAAAATGTGCCCTTATTGCGTTTGATATCTGCTGAAAATGTGTCCTAATTGCGTTTGATTTCTGCTGAAAATGTGCCCTAATTGCGTTTGATTTCTGCTGAAAATGTGCCCTAATTGCGTTTGATTTCTGCTAAAAATGTGCCCTAATTGCGTTTGATTTCTGCTGAAAATGTGCCCTAATTGCTTTTTATTTCTGCTGAAAATGTGCCCTAATTGAGTTTGATTTCTGCTGAAATGTGGCCCAAATTGCGTTTGATTTCTGCTGAAATGTGGGTCAAATTGCGTTTGATTTCTGCTGAAATGTGGCCCAAACTGCGTTTGATTTCTGCTGAAATGTGGGCCAAATTGCGTTTGATTTTTGCTGAAATGTGGCACAAATTCCGTTTGTTTTCTGCTGAAATGTTGCACAAATTGTGTTTGATTTCTGTTAAAATGTTGCACAAATTGCATTCGTTTTCTGCTGAAATGTTGCACAAACTGCGTTTTTATTTTCTGGTGTCTGGGGTAACTGTTGCTGCATTTATTATTTAATGGTCATAGTTGGCTATATTTGCTGTGCTGCGCTTAAGCTCCGCCCATACAATGTCATGGCCACGTCCATCTCTCTGCGCCACATCCATTTTTCCCCGCAAACAGCCCCGCCCCAATCTGCCCTCCCGCTCCACCCACATGTCATGGTCACACCCACTTATGCGGGGTAGCCACACCCATTTTTTGCTTGGGGCCACAAAAACCTTAGCTGCACCCCTGACGTACAGTATGTCTTTTTTCAACCAAAATAACTATGTAACTATGTCAAGTGTGAGCATGGCACCGGCTGCACTCAGGTACCTTGGCTGCCTCCCCACTGTCTGTGCCGAGCAATAACAAGATTTAGCCTTTCTAGATACATAACACAGTTGAAAAATATATACATCAGCCATACTTTCACCAGGTGGCTCAAGGTATTATGTCTGGAGGGTCAGCATTATAGTAAAGAATCTAGCCTAATGAGTTAATGTAAGTAGTCTGTTTGTTTCCCTATAGGTGTACTTTGCAGTGATCCTTTATGGTGGTCCTGATCATGCGGTGCATTCACCCAGTGACCACAAGTACTGACACCTTCAAATATGACTTAATAGTTATCTTTGTGGTTTTATTATTATACAGCTTGATTAAAAATCCAGACACATATTACAGTAAGGCCAGCCACAGGCTTCCAAATGTACATCTTTAGATAGCAGGTCCACAAACAACTATGGCCAGACTACTATCTTCAGACTTATGGGAGACTTTGGCTGTTGGTGGTGTGCCGATGCAGCACTGAATGAGGTTTTCTCATTCACTGCCACTGGGTTGCCATGGTTATGCGATGGTCTTCCAATCTTCAGCTGGAAATAATCCATCCTGGTTGACTGAGATTTAGGCCTCTTTTACACTATATGCAGCCTGAAAAAATGCTGCCTTCCATCATAGAAGTAGAAGTCCTATCACATTAAACATGGTGCGTCACTGTGAAGCGGGTCCCGGTGTGGTAACATGTTGCATGCAGTGCATTACTAGCCAACTTGCATGATAATCCTGGAGGAGAGGCATATTTTCAATGGAAAGTATGCCTCATAGATTTCGTTGCTGGTGCAACTTCTTGGGTGCAGTGCAATCGTGAAGATTACACTGCACCAAGTATTAAATGAGCCTTAGGCCAAGATTCACCAGGCTGTACGTAAAAATGACCATTCAATTAGCAGTTGGATTAAAAAAAAATCCTGAGTGGCTACAAGTATCTTACAGGACACCCGAGGCAAAAATAAACTAATGAAATAAACAACTGTATCTATCTTCCCCCTCCTAAAATGGACTTTTTAGGATATTCCACCATTTTATTTTATGTTTAAATCTACTTCATTCATTGAAGGATGCCAGAGGTAAAATGTATGAACTATTGACCCTTTCTATCTCTTTCCTTCTATCAGAATCCATTTTCTGCTAGGAAAGTGTTTTATAGTTGGAATTTCTTATCAGTGAGGGTCACACTGTAGTTAAGACTGAGTCAGCCACTTACATACCTGATATTTAACTATTTCAGGCAGAGAAAAAACAAAAAGGAACACAACATAGTTATTTGTGTGCTAGGCACTGTACATACCCATGTCTATCTCATCATCTCACATGCCACCTCGGGTATCCTTTAACCTAAAGCAGCCAAATCACAGCGTACACAATTTTGCAAATCCTTAAAATATCCCACGTCAATGCCACCAGAAACTAAAGCCTATCCTCGGGCAGGGATCGGTACTCAATCCCTCAGGTGACAGTGTGGGACAAAGGTTGTACCAAGTGTTGCTAGCCTCTAATCTACCAAGGCATTCTGTCGCTATTTGGTGGGAGGGAGGAATGCCAACGGAGAAGTGCAAGAGGAACATTGCAGAGGGAGCAGGGAAAGAAATGTCAAAAACTAAAGTAGAATTAGCAATCACAAATACCTGCTTATCCCGACTTCTTTATCAATACAGTTTATAACCTAACCCACACACTTGAGAAGTAGACTACACAGGAGTTAAGTATGACCTGTGTATGGTTATTTTTACTTTTTATTTTCAGTACAGGTTCTCTTTAAGGGGTTTCCTGGTTTTGATGCTGATTGCCCTATAAGAGTAGGTCCACACTAGGTCCGGGAACATATCCGTGGCTCTATTTTTAAAACCTGATGAAAACCGGAGCCGCGGATAGCAATGTTAAAAATAGCAGCCGTCTTTACCCAAACAAAAACGGATCCGTCTGCGTTTGCGGGGACCCATTTTCAAAACCTGATTGGAAGGTCCGTATTTGCTGCATTTTCACGGACCGCATATGGATCCTGATACACGCAGGGGTAGTAAAAATTAATGGTAAAATGGATCCCCCTCTACACAGGCATCTTTGGACACAGAAACGGATCCGTTTTCTGTGTCCCAGCCTGTGGGGAGAGAGGGGGCCACCATGCAGGAGAGGGTAGCAGCCAGGACGGGAGTTTGCAGTGGACGGTAGGGAGGTGGGTCCCCCCTTCCCCGCTACCCCTCCAGCTAGTATCTGTTCCAAATACTTTAAAAATCAATGTATTAAAGCAAGCGGCGAGCGGGGAACTTACTCACTTGCTTGCATTCCATCGCTCGCCGCGTCACTTCCTGTGTGTGCCCAATTAAGTACAGAGGGCGGCATTACAGGAAGTGATGCGGCGAGTGGTGGAGTGCATGGAAGTAAATTCCCCACTCGCCACTTGCTTTATTACATTTATTTTTAAAGCCAATGGGTACTGATTTGAAAAAAAAAAAAAAAGAAGTCAGATACTCCCCTAAGGAGAGGGAAGGCTCGGTCCTAATGAGCCTTCCCTCTCCTCTCCCGTGCCCGGTGGATCCTCAGTTCAAATCCCCTGCCGCGGGGGACTTTGGAAGTCTTCGGAAGCACTCAGGCTCTCGAAGACGGGCCGCTCCATACCACGCACGCACGAGTGCGTCATAGACCCGCGCGAGTGCGTCATAGAGGGCGCTCGTGCATGCGCACTATGGAGCCCGAGTGCTCCCGAAGATTTCCGAAACCTCCCTTCGGCGGCTAAAGTGGCAGTATTTGACCGAACTGGTTGAATACTGCTACTTTAGGTGAGTATCTGACTTTTTATTTTTAAAAGGGGTACCCATTCATATCATATTTTAATCAGAAACTAGCTGGAGGGGGAGTGGGATGGGGGGATGGGATGGGGGACTCAGGTGAGGGGGGGCGGACAACCCCCTTCCCCGCTGCAAACCTCCCATCCTGGCTGCTACCCCTCCCAGCATGGCGCTTCCCCCCCCCCCCCCTCCACCCACCCATGGCCAGGGCTGGGGATACGTTTCCACGGACTGGAAACGTAGGCTGCAAAAAGGTATTTTTGAAGAAAATAGGGAAGAAAAAAATATTCTGTACAAAAACAGATCCCTTTGAAACGGATTCAATCAGTAATGGACCCAGAGTTCCATAAATGGGTGCAAGATAATAAAGTACTTACAACATAAGGGTAGTGTATTCAGAATAGTAGCAAAATTCAGCCAACCTGCAGCTCATCCAGAGTCATTATGGGCCTCTTGACTGCATTTCTGATTAGCGCTCTCCTTGTTTGGCCTGTGAGTTTAGGTGGACAGCCTTGTCTTGGTAGGTTTACAGTTGTGCCATACTCCTTCCATTTCTGAATGATCGCTTGAACAGTGCTCCGTGGGATGTTAAAGGCTTTGGAAATCTTTTTGCTTTAAATTTCTCAATAACTTGATCCCTGACCTGTCTGGGGTGTTCTTTGGACTTCATGGTGTTGTTGCTCCCAAGATTCTCTTAGACAACCTCTTAGGGCTGGAACCCACAAGAGCGTTTTTTTGAGCATTTTGGCAGCGCTGCGATATGCTAGCGTTTTGCCAAAACGCTCAGCTGATGTTAATGGATGGGGCAACTTCCACAGGAGCGCTTGCGTTTCCCAGAAACGCAAACGCAGGACCTGCAGCATTTTGGGAGCGTTAGCGCTTCAATGTAAAGTATTGAAACGCTAGCAGAAACGCTCAGCAAAACCTAAACTGAGCGGTTTTGCTAGCGTTTTGCGGTTCAGCACACTGTAACAAAATTAAAAATAATTCACAGGACCAATCAGGATAAAAACGCGAAACGCAAAACGCTTCACAACCGCTGAGGAAAAAAATACACTGTTGCAAAACGCGACTGAAAACTCGCATGAATCCGCTTGCAAACCGCTCAGGCAAAACGCTAGCGGTTGCGTTTTGCGTTTGCGGATTTCAGTGGGTTCCAGGCCTGAGGCCATTACAGAGCAGCTGTATTTGTACTGACATTAGATTACACACAGGTGCACTCTATTTAGTCATTAGCACTCATCAGGCAATGTCTATGGGCAACTGACTGCACTCAGACCAAAGGGGGCTGAATAATTACGCACACCCCACTTTGCAGTTATTGATTTGTAAAAAAAAAAAAATTGGAATCCTGTATGATTTTCGTTCCCCTTCTCACATGAACACCACTTTGTATTGGTCTTTGACGTGAACTTCCAATAAAATTGATTCATGTTTGTGGCAGTAATGTGACAAAATGTGGAAAACTTCAAGGGGACCGAATACTTTTGCAAGCCACTTTTGCAGTACTACTATTTCCATTGCTTCTGGGCTCCATAGACTAACATTATGTGGTATACCTGTGTGAGTTTAGAAAGGCAAGGTTTACAAATATCACTAGTACTGGGAGTTTGGAAGGTCAGGGTTCATTAAAGCCTATCTGGATAGAGAGTCCCTGTAATTGGGAGACTGCGCACTGTACCAAATAGAACAGGCGCAATGAAGAACATATTTGGCTGGTAGTAATGAGACCCTGTTTGCACATCTGTCTACATGTATGTCTTCATTTTTGCTTTGGTTTATAAAGCAACTAGTGCTAGGAGTTGAAGAGGAACTTTAACCAAGGTATGAAATTCATTCCAATCAGTAGCCAATACCCTCCTTCTCACAAGAAATCTTTACCTTTTCTCGGATAGATCATCAGAGGGGTCTGTGTGGCTGATATTGTGGTAAAACCCCTCCCATAGTGTGATGTCATGACCATGGTCCTGACAGTTTCCTGCCTGTGGAACTTGTTGCATTGTGGGAAATAACATCTGTTTCCAACTGCCAAGCAAGCACTCTCCTGTGCATAGAACTCTCAGTAGACTCATTCCATACAGATCACCTGGCAGAACTAAATACGTCACCACAAGTGATACATTTCAGAATGTACCATAAATCAGGGATAGGAAAGATTTTATAATGGGCAAACACCAACTAAATCATTTATAAGTGAATTTTGTACAAAAAATAAGAAATTGTATTTGTTTTGTTAATTTCCCTACAGTTCCTCTTTAAGAAACAAAACATTTTTGTTGTTTACTGAATGATGCTCTTGCGTCCAGAATCTGGATGAGTTTCATTGGTGTTGTAGCACAGACTGCCAGCCTGGATTTACATTACAGCTGAAGCGCACCTGTTATTAATCCTCACAAACAGTAAATAACTTAACCACTTGAAGACCACAGGCTTACACCCCCCTAGTGACCAGGCCATTTTTTACAATTCAGGCCACTGCAGCTTTAACCGATTGATGCAGGGCCGTACAACTAAGCACACAAATGAGTCTGCCCTTTTTTTCTTGCCACCAACAGAGCTTTCTGTTGGTGGCATCTGATTGTTTCTGCGACTTTTTTCTTTTTGTTCATTTAAATAATTTTTAAAAAAATAAAAATGACATTTATTTTAATTTAATTTGTTACAGTGGATACAAATCGTGCAATAAATCAGCAGTCTGTCTACTTCCTGCTTTCATGGAAGCAGACATAGGGTTAACATCCTGTGCTTACAAATTAGCTGCTCTGCTGAGGCAGCCAGCTGACACAACTGAGGGATCGAATTACAACTTGTGATTAGTCACAGATGAGGGGGAATTAGACAGACTAAACATTTCCTTCTGTCCTGTTCAGGTCTACTTTAAGACTCTGAAAAGGACTGTGCCTAACCTTGGGAGTCTGATAATAACTATTTACCTGCTGAGGCTGCAAAATAAAGGTCCACGCTGAAGGACTTCCAAGAACCCCAATACAGACTGCCAGATATTCTGATCTCGATTCCGCTGTGGCATCTCTCAGCATTTTCCTGGAGATGAGTTTCTCTGCTAACTTAATGCGATTATTTTATAGAAAAAAAAGGATTAAAACTCCTAGCTAGTGCCTGCAGGGGAGACTTAGCTCTACACGGGAGATTCGCAGTAAAAATGTGTGCTAAGATAGCACGAGTGCTGCAGAGGGAGGGCACTAAGGGCGACTATACTACCTATACTGGGGTAACTATACTAGGTATACTGAGGCAACTATACTCCTTATACTGGGGCAACTAAACTCCCTGTACTGGGGCAACTATACTGGGGCGGATCCATCTGAAAATGGCGCCTGCGAATAAGGAAGCACGCTGTTGCCGCTAATACAGTTGCCGCTTATCGCTATTTAACGTTAAAGCCTTATTGTTATTTAACGTTAAAGCCTTATTGTTATTTAGCGTTAACACACAGACCCTCTCTGTACCTATCCCTAACCCCTAAACCCCCCCGGTGGTGCCTAACCCTAAGACCCCCCTGGTGGTGCCTAACCATAAGACCCCCTGGGGGTGCCTAACCCTAACCACCCCCCTGGTGGTGCCTAACCCTAACCACCCCCCTGGTGGTGCCTAACCCTAACCACCCCCCTGGTGGTGCCTAACCGTAAGACCCCCCCTGGTGGTGCCTAATCTTAACCACCCCCCTGGTGGTGCCTAACCCTAACCACCCCCCTGGTGGTGCCTAACCCTAAGACCCCCCTGATGGTGCCTAACCTTAAGAACCCCTGGTGGTGCCTAACCACTCCCCTGGTGGTGCCTAACCCTAACCACCCCCCTGGTGGTGCCTAACCCTAACCACCCCCCTGGTGGTGCCTAACCCTAACCACCCCCCCTGGTGGTGCCTAACCCTAAAACCCCCCCTGGTGGTGCCTAACCCTAAGACCCCCCTGATGGTGCCTAACCCTAAGACTCCCCCAGTGGTGCCTAATCCTAACCTTGACAGTGTTACATTAAATCCATTCACCGTTTTGCAGTTAAATAACGTCTGCAGTTTGGCTTATGTAGGGTGCTATTGATAAATAACGTTAGTGTGGGCAATAAAGTGTGCTGTGTGTGTGTGTGTGTGTGTGTGTGTGTGTGTGTGTGTGTGTGTGTGTGTGTGTGTGTGTGTGTGTGTGTGTGTGTGTGTGTGTGTGTGTGTGTGTGTGTTTTAGTTAGGCATTAGCTAGGTAGAGGTAGTTTTAGTGGTTGTAAGGGTTAGGCAGTTAGTGTGCGCGGGGGAAGAGTTTAGGTTTAGGCATTTGGTAGGTACGTACAGGTGGGTGGGTTAGGAGTTAGGCATTAGGTAGATAGTGTGTGCGGTTGGGAGGGGGGGAGTTTAAGTTTAGGCATTAGGCAGGTAGTGTATGCCAAGGGGGTTAAGTGTGTGCTGGGGGGGCTCATTAGGTACGCAGTTTGTGTCGGGGGGTTAAGGGTTAGGCATTACATAGGTAGTGTGTGTGTGTGTGGGGGGGGATTAAGGTTTAGGCATTAGGCACGTAATATGTGTGAGGGGTGTGTTGACGGGTTAAAGAGGAGCTGTCAGCTATACTATCTCAGGGTAAAAAAACTAAAGATATAAGTAGATAAATACTTGCTCTACTTACATAACATATGTATTGCACTGTCCCCTTTATGATTCCTGTGAATTTTATAAAGGAAAAGTAGAGAATCCTATTCTAGACAGTTTCCATATCTACTCTGGCTATTTTGAAGCCAGTCGTGATGTAATATCCGCCCTTAGTCTCCTCTGCCTGATTTGCCCGCCCTTCACTATAGAAAGTGCATTGTTTCAGCCTGAGAAATTTTGGCCAATCAGAGAGGAACAGAGGTGTGGGAGGGGAAAACAGGAGGGAAAGGCTTCAGCCAATCAGGCTGCATTAGTTAAAGTGATCCTTAAGTGAACTATAAAAAATGAGATTTACTCATTTGGGGCTTCCCTCAGCCCCCAGCAGCCGATCGGTGCCCTCGCAGCCCCGCTCTGACGCTCCAGGACCCGCCGGCGAACACTTCCGGTTTGGCCGTCACCGGCCGACAGGCATGGGAACCTGGCCGGAATAGCAGCATAGGGGGCGATATACAGGCTGGGAACGCGAAGAATCACTCGCGTTCCCATGCCTGTCGGCCGGTGACGGCCAAACCGGAAGTGTTCGCCGGCGGGTCCTGGACCGTCAGAGCGGGACTGCGAGGGCACCGATCGGCTGCTGGGGGCTGAGGGAAGCCCCAGGTGAGTAAATCTCATTTTTTATAGTTCACTTAAGGTTCACTTTAAGTCTGAGGGGAAGTAGAGAAGCAAAAAAAAAGACAACCCAGCATGCCCTGCAACTTTTATTTTGTGTACCATATTTTCTGTGTACCAAATAAAAGTCATGTAAACTGGGGAATGACCATTTATCAACAAAAAAGTAGTAGTGATTCTTACTTTTGGATTGCCTGATTAGCATCCTTATTACTTGTTTACCAGATAAAAATAAAGAACTGATTTTTGATTTTATGCCCGACAGTTACTCCTTCAGGATAGGCATCGGGGTTAGACATAGTCATAGTAAAATGTTGGTATTTAATACCAATATTTTACCATCAGCCTTACTACGCGCCCAAATTTCCAGGTTCCTTTATTTGATAGATTTGTGAGCTAGGCCATTGATTAGCATGAGTGTTCAGTTTAAATCAGTTTTTCTATGCAGAAAAAACGTGCACAAAAATAGACAAGTGTGTCTGACTCACAGTATAGAGGTATAGGAAATACCTTATATTCGAATCAGACCCATGGAGGGGCAACAAAGAGCTATAGGCTTAGTGAGAAGTGTAGAGGGAGGTAAGTTTTAGTTGTTAGGGTGGGGGGAGATTAGAGTTAGGGTGGCCACTAATGATCCAATCTTTTTCATCCAATCTTACCATTTCTATGTAATATAAGGTACCGTAATTTTCCGACTATAAGACGCACTTTTTCTCTTCCAAAAGTGGGGGGGAAAAGTGGGTCTTATAGTCCGAATGCGCAGTAAGATATCGCCCCGCCCCCCCCCCCCCCCCCTCCCAAGCAAAGTGCAGCCGGAGATTACCTATGAACCGCTTTAAATCTACATGTCCGTCTCCTCCTCGGTCCATTTTTTTTTCTATTTTGCGATGTGGCCGTGAGCTGTCAACCTCCATCTCCTGCTCCAGCGTGATGCCTCTCATGCTGCAAAGATGGCCAGAAGCTGCAGATGGTTGTAGGCACTGTCCCGCTATGCAGCTGATCGGAGCGGTATATGCCCCGGGACCCCGGGATGGTTGTAGGCACTGTCCCGCTATGCAGCTGATCGGATCATATGCTGCAAAGACGGCCAGACGCTGCGAAGAATTGTAGGCACTGTCCCACTAAGCTGATCGGGATCGGATGAGGTATATGCCCCGGGACCATGCCGCCGAGGGGAGGGGCGAGGCAGCAGATAAACCTTCGCAGAGATTGGATCAGATGGTCTCCCCGGTGGGACAAGGCTCCATTATTGCGGCCAATCACTGCTCTTCCTGAGCAGCAGTGACCTATCAGGCATCAGTGGGCGTTGATCAAGGACAATGCCCACTGATGCCTGATAGGTCACTGCTGCTCAGGAAGAGCAGTAATTGGCCGCAATAATTAAGCCTTGTCCCACTGGGGAGACCATCGGATCCAATCTCTGTGAAGGTTTCTTCTCTGCCTCGCCCCTCCCCTCGGCGGCATGGTCCCGGGGCATATACCGCATCTGATCCCGATCAGCTTAGTGGGACAGTGCCTACAATTCTTCGCAGCGTCTGGCCGTCTTTTCAGCATATGAGAGGCATCACAAGGAGAAGGAGATGGAGGCTGGGAGCTCACAGGCCACAGCGGAAACTAAGAAGGACCGAGGAGGAGACGGACATCTAGAAGAGTGCAGCTCATAGGTGATCTCTGGCTGCAGAGGGTTGGCATCTGGCTGTCTGTAGTACATGAGAGCCATCGCGCTGGAGCAGGAGATGGAGACAGCTCACATGTGCTGGGTCATGGCTCCAAACACAGATTTTGCTGTGCATTAGTCTGGCTACTGTGTGAGCAGTGGACTCTCTTTTAGATTGAAGGTTATAGTTGGTACATACTGCTTTCCTTTTATTAGGTTTTTGCATGGAGGTTCTGTTTAGCCATGGGCAGCAGGTGCCTCTGTGTCATTATTGTCCAGAAATCCTTGACTGCAGAGCATAGTGGGACAGCCAGGCAAGGGGATGGTTGTGGCTGGCCAGAGGGGAGAGATGTGGGGACAGCCAGTAGCCATGATTGTGGACAGAGGAGGTCACAAGGGGGTGGGGGTAAAGGAGAACAGAGGAGGCCACAGCTGGGTCAAAGGAGTTCACAAGGGGGACAGGAGGTCACAAAAGGGACAAGAGGTCACAAAAGGAGCAAAGGAGGACCAAGGAAGACACAAGGGGGCAGGGGGTCACAAGGGGGGAGGGTTAAGGAGAATAGATGAGGTCACAGATGAGGGGAAAAGGAGGACACAAAATGTACAAGTAAAGCACAGGGGTGACAAAATAAGTACAAGGGGGACATACTAATTGAGATGAGAAGATCCACAAGATGCCCCTGCACCATGGACCTCCACCAGGTTTAGTTTAGTTTTTTTCCCTGGTTTTTGTCCTCTAAACTTTGGTGCGTCTTATGGTCAGGAGCGTCTTATAGTCCGAAAAATACGGTAACTGCCTGAAGTATCCATTCAGTATATTCACTCAATTTACCCTTATACTACATAGATTTGGTAAGATTGGATGAAAAAGATTGGATCATTAGTGGCTACCATAAGGAATCAGAAAGCACGCATCATTAATCATGCACCCGCAGCTGGCTCTGCGCATGCCCAGAACGTAGCTGGGTCAGCGCCTGCGCACTAATGCTTGACCTGGCTGCGGGGGGAGGGGGGAGGGGTGGTTGCGCAATAATGGAGGGGAGCGGAGGAATTTTTTACTTTTTCATTCTGCTCTGGTATCCTTCAAGAGTTACATTTAAAGTTCCATGAATTTTGCATTGAAGTCTGTGGTGCTGACTGTCCACGTTAATTGCGAAGCCCCCGACACAAATTCACTATTTATGGCAAAGATAAAAACACTTTGGGCCCTTTTCCACTAGCAATCGCAATCACAAATCACAAACGCCAGCGATTGCAATTTTTCATTAATTTTGTTATGCGATTGCGATTTGCGATTTTCATTTGCATCGCACTATCCCTCTGAAAATCGGTCCAGAAAGTGATCGCGACTTGCGATATACAAATCGAATCATTATAGTGGAAAATACTTCTCATGATTTCTATGATAAAGTAGCAACCCTAGCGATTTAAAAATCACTAGCGATTTGCGATTTTGCAATTCAGCTTTGTAGTGGAAAAAGGCCCTTTGTAGTTTTTGAGAAAACAGATTTTAAAGTTTGGCATGAAAAAGTGATGTATAAACCCCTTGAATGCCAGATTTCAACATATTTGTCAATAAATAAGAAAATGGACAGCCTACAGTCCCCCCTCCCACTGCTAACCACTTGTGCCCCATGCAGGCTTGTATTACCCAGGGAATGTGTTACCCGCCATTGTTAGGCCTCTGCACTCTGAGCTAGAAGCTATAGCAACACCCTGCTGATGTAGTGGTACCAGGGCCTTTACTATTGCTGTAGTAACTGCATCCTCATGGAAAGTAATAGTTACTAAGGGCTCTTTTCCACTAGGGCATTTGCGATGGCTGAATCGCAAAACCGCAAACCGCTAGGGATTTTTCAAACCGCTACAGTTTGCTTTTAACATAGGAATCGCGGTAGGTTATTTCCACTACCGCGATTTGTTTTTTACCTGATCGCGATCGCGCGGCGGAACGATTATTGCCGCGATTTTGCTATGCAGTGCAGGGCATAGCAAAATCGCGATCGCAAACATCGGAAAATCATCACGAAATTTTGTGCTTTTGATGAATCGCAATCACTAGCGTTCAGCGCGAACGCTAGTGATTGCTAGTGGAAAAGGGCCCTAAGGCTTTTTTTTGACATGCATACAAAAAAACATTTGATGTGAACCAGCCTATTGATTAACATGTGCTATCAGAGCTAATGTGTTTTCACATACAGGAAAATATACACTGTGAATATACAAAAAAATATTATTTAAAAAAATCCTGAAACTGGGCTTTAAATAGTACATTTATTTACACAGACTTGTATATAAAGCCTGAAAGAGGCGCTTCTGAGGAGCACTGTACTCACTGCTTCTATTTTCTGCACATTATAGTAGATAAAAAGCACCATTCTAATCATTATCACTGCTGTGCTATCTGTTGTCATTAGCTATGGTCACATGATGCTGCATGTGCAGTTATGGTCTCACACTGTTGCATGAGCCAGCCTCCAGCAGTGGCAGTTACAGTCTCAAGCTGCTGCATGAGCCTCCTCAACTGTCACTCCAGGCTTAGCAGCATTTGATGCAGCAACATACCTGGTGTTCTCTCTGAACTGATCCCTGAATTTGGCTATATCTTACTTCTACAACATGTTTTTCCAACTGCTCTGCTACGTTTGGCTCTGCCTAGTGCCACCAGTCCTTGCCTGGCAGTTTTTCATCATTTGTGGCAGAATCTGGACTCTGGCTGGACACTGTAAGTATCAGCAGTACACACAATATGACACTATGTTTCCACATATCTCCACTAGATGTTCACATTATCAGCCATAGGGGGGTTCCAAGGGAGGAGATTTATTAGTAGTATTTAGCGTTTATATAATAAATGGCTACCCCTATCTATCAAGGGTCCATTTTTTTTTAAAATCTAGGCCTTTCCACAGTGGGGTAGCAATAGGAGATGCAGAGGTAGCGACCGCACCAGGGCCCTTGGGCCAGAGGGTCCCCAGGGGATCCACTTTCAGCCACAGTATTAGCTCTTTATTGGTCCTGTGACGGTAATAATCACTTCTATAGATGCTCTGAATAGTAGTAATCATCATCAGTAATCAAACTGTTCCCCATCCCCTTCTTGCACCTCTGACACTGTGCTTGTTCTTGGCAGGTTTAGGTGTGCCGTATCAATTGTTACGTATAGAGTGCTGGGGGGGGGGGCAATGGAAAACTTGCACTGGGGCCCACAACTCCTTAGCTACGCCACTGCCTTTCCATGTAGCCACAGCAACATCCTCCTGCTGATGTAAAATGTGTGTACAAGGGACTTTACCATTACTGTGGCAACTGCACCCTTATGTCAAGTAATAGATACTGAGGCATACATGCAAAAAGGGCGTCGTGGGAAAAAGGGGGCTGGTGTAAACGATAAGCGGTAACATATAAAAATATTGTGTTGTATTTCGTTTACAATAATGTTTTACAAATTAATAAAACATTTAAGAATGTGTATGAAATCGCAATTTGTGAAAATATTAATTTTCGCTGTTTTAAAAGTAAAACTTATAATTACGTTTGTTAAAAAACGATAATATATGTATAATCATTATAATTGTATAATATTGTGTGTAATCTTCATTTATCGTTTCTTCATGCAATAAAATCGGAAAATATTGTTTATAGCCCTCCCTCTACCTATCCCTAACCCATAGACCCCCCCTGGTGGTGCTCCCCTGGTGGTGCCTAACCCTAAGACCCCCTGGTGGTGCCTAACCCTAAATCCCCCTGGTGGTGCCTCACTTTAAGATCCCCCCTGGTGGTGCCTAACCCTAAGACCCCCCTGGTGGTGCCTAACCCTAAATCCCCCCCTGGTGGTGCCTAACCCTAAGACCCCCCAGGGGGTGCCTAACCCTAAATCTCCCCTGGTGGTGCCTAACCATAAGACCTCCTGTGGTGCCTAACCCTAAGAGCCCCCTGGTGGTGCTTAACCCTAAGACCTGCCTGGTGGTGCCTAACCCTAATTCCCCCTGGTGGTGCCTAACCCTAAAACCCCCCTGGTGGTGCCTAACCCTAAAACCCCCCTAGTGGTGCCTAACCCTAAAACCCCCCTTAGTGATCACTTTATTGTGTGGATAATAATGTTTTACAAATAGTGACTGTAAAAAATATATTACAATATATTTACTGATCACTTTATTATGTGTATAATAATGTTTTACACACAGTAAGGGAGAACATTTTAAATAACGTTTTAGTTAAATACGATAGATATGTTTAGTATTTTTATAAATGTTATTCGTTACAGGCGCATTCTGTAAACGTAAATCATCATGAGCGCAGTTTTAAAACGTTAATAATCTCCGGCGACCTTTTTTCCTATTCGGCGCCCATCAAAATCGATTTTAAATTTTCAAAGGAAAAAAAATACACATTTAAAAACCTGCCGACTTTAATGGTTAATAGCAAATCCACCTTAAATGCTAGAAACCCTAAATTTGCAGGATATGTTAAGGAGATCATTGGGAATAAGAGGAAAAAACAATTTTTCAAATCGACCTTATAGTTTTTGAGAAAATCGATTTTAAAATTTCGAAGGAAAAAAGTATACTTTTAAATGCGGTAAATGTCACTTTTAGTAGCAAACCTTACAGTAGTGTAATTTTACATGCATCAAAAGAAAGAGCAATACATTTCCTGACGGGGTTTCCAGGGGTCCATACGCAGCCGCATCGCTTTGGCCAGGGATCGCTATACAGCCGCAATATGGCTGTATGAAGATCCCTGGCATTCTTTCCTATTTTCCCAATTTTTTTTTTAAGTTTAGAGTGCGGGAAAATTTTTTTTTTAATTATGTGGGGTCCCCCCTCCTGAAACTTTTTAACCCCTTGTCCCCCATGCAGGCTGGGATAGCCAGAATGTGGAGCTCCGACCGATTGGGGCTTCACACCCTGACTATACCAGCTGCAAAAAAGGACCCTTAATGCCGACTTTTGTTCCGGGGTATCTGTTGGGGGGGCCCCCCAGGTTTATTTTGCCCTGGGGCCCCATTGTTGCATAAACCGTCCCTGGGGACACTTTACATTTTTGTCCCGCCCCGTGACATCACACCGCTGCTCTGATTGGTCGCCGGGCTCCCGGAACAAGAGCGGGGCTATGGGGAGCCCGGCGGCCAGCGATGTACGCAGAAAGGCCGTGGAGACCCGGGGAGATGCTGGAGTCCCGCTGCGCAGCAGCAATTGTGCGCGGGATTCCTAAATGGCAGAGAATTCCCTAGCCCGACCTGAGCTCGGGCTTACCGCTCGCAGCTCATCTCTCCCAGCCCGAGCTCAGGTCGGCCTTACCACCAGGGAGGCCACTGAGGCTTTTCTATGTTGCCATAGCAACTGCATCCTCAGGGTAATACCATAGTAGTTTAGGCTGAGAGACACGGACAAGCGTTTGCAATGTGTTTGTCTTTTGAAATCGATTTTGCTGCGGTATTTCAAAATCATGGTTATTTTGCGGCAAGTATCATTCAAGTCAATTGGAATGCGTTTTTCAAAATGCAAATGCATCAAAAACACTTGCAAAACACTTGGCAGTGTGTCTGTAGCAAACCTCCCAACTTTGTCAAATAAGAGGGAGGGATGCCTTCTAGGGCAAAACTAGCAAGAAGAAACATGCCTTTATTATATCCCTCATCAAAAGTCCATAAGGAATTTACATTTTCTTGTGCTTAATGTGATGTTTTTTGTTTTTTTCTGCAGTGCGGCGTCTCTTCTCCAGACCACCTCTCATCATCACACCCAGCCCTGACGCCATCCTGCTGTACTCACAGCTCATTGAAGTGCAGAGATCTCTGGTGAGTATTATTATTCCTCCCTATTGCAGCTAATTAACCTTAATTAGTGCTAATCAGGTAGAATATTTATTGTTCTCTGTGTTCATTCAAAATGTAATATATATTTCTCTTTCCAGCACCGTGAAAGAACAAGGAATGCCATGCCGACTGCCCTGGCTATCCAGAAGTCCTGGGATCAGAAGACAGGCCGGAGAGTGCACCCACTCTTCCGGTTGAGTGAACCTGCTCCTACACGTAAGAGAATTGTAACAGGAATATCGTATTTCATGCACTATAATGCACGGGACACTTGGCTTTCAGTTTTCTGTGTGTGTTTTCTTCACACCATGTGTGTTTGTATGCAGAAAAACGCACACATTTTTTTCACAGCCGCTAATGTAATAAAAAAGATGCACAGAATGTGCAGAATTATGCAGCAGGATGTCAGTTTCTTTCCTGCGCATAAGTAAAGGATAAAAAAGGGCGCATGCGGCAAGTGGACTAATTGGGTGCCGCAATAGGCGCAATGTGAAATATATCAGTATTTGCGCGGCGGAGCAGTAATATGAACATCCGGTAAATAGCAGGTGATGCTACAGCACTCGCTATATATCGGGCACCGCAGGCTCCCAAATGCTGATATTTTTAGGTGTCTATGGTGGCGCCCGAGAACTAGCATTTTTCGGCTTTTTTTTGCCACAAATGCATCGTATCTCGGCTAGTGGAAATGGGCACTTTGGTAGTTAATGTGTGGGGGTTTAGGCAGGTAGTGTGTGCGTGCTTGGGGAGGGGGGTGGTTAAGGGTTAGGCATTAGGTAGGTAGATTGAGTGTGTGGGGGGGTTAATAAGGATTAGGCATTCGGTAGGCAGTGTGCGCAGGGGAAGAGTTTAGGTTTAGGCAGTAGGTAGGTTGTTTGTGCAGACGGGTGATGGGTTAGACGTGTGGTAGATAGTGTGTGCGGGGGGAGGGGGAGTTTAGGTTTAGACATTAGGCAGGTAGTGTATGTGTGTGTGTGGGGGGTCTAGGCATTAGGTAGGTAGTGTGTGCTGGGGGGGGGGGGAGTTTAGGTTTAGACATTAGGCAGGTACTGTATGTGTGTGTGGGGGGGGAGTCTAGGCATTAGGTAGGTAGTGTGCGCTGGGGGGGGGGGGGGGGAGTTTAGGTTTAGACATTAGGCAGGTACTGTATGTGTGTGGGGGGGGGGGAGTCTAGGCATTAGGTAGGTACTAGTGTGCGCTGGGGGGGGGAGGAGTTTAGGTTTAGACATTAGGCAGGTACTGTATGTGTGTGTGTGTGGGGGGGGGGCTAGGCATTAGGTAGGTAGTGTGTGCTGGGGGGGAGGAGTTTAGGTTTAGACATTAGGCAGGTAGTGTATGTGTGTGTGTGTGTGGGGGGGGGGTCTTGGCATTAGGTAGGTAGTGTGTGCTGGGGGGGAGGAGTTTAGGTTTAGACATTAGGCAGGTAATGTATGTTTGTGGGGGGGGGGTCTAGGCATTAGGTAGGTAGTGTGTGCTGGGGGGGAGGGGTTTAGGTTTAGACATTAGGCAGGTAGTGTATGTGTGTGTGTGTGTGTGTGGGGGGGGGGGTCTAGGCATTAGGTAGGTAGTGTGTGCTGGGGGGGAGGAGTTTAGGTTTAGACATTAGGCAGGTACTGTATGTGTGTGTGTGGGGGGGGGGGGTCTAGGCATTAGGTAGGTAGTGTGTGCTGGGGGGGAGGAGTGTAGGTTTAGACATTAGGCAGGTAGTGTATGTGTGTGTGGGGGGTCTAGGCATTTTATAGGTAGTGTGTGCTGGGGGGGGGGGGAGTTTAGGTTTAGACATTAGGCAGGTAGTGTATGTGTGTGTGTGTGGGGGGGGGGTCTAGGCATTAGGTAGGTAGTGTGTGCTGGGGGGGGGGAGTTTAGGTTTAGACATTAGGCAGGTACTGTATGTGTGTGTGGGGGGGGTCTAGGCATTAGGTAGGTAGTGTGTGCTGGGGGGGAGGAGTTTAGGTTTAGACATTAGGCAGGTAGTGTATGTGTGTGTGTGTGTGTGTGTGTGGGGGGGGTCTAGGCATTAGGTAGGTAGTGTGTGCTGGGGGGGGGGGGGGTAGGTTTAGACATTAGGCAGGTAGTGTATTTGTGTGTGGGGGGGTCTAGGCATTAGGTAGGTAGTGTGTGCTGGGGGGGGGAGTTTAGGTTTAGACATTAGGCAGGTAGTGTATGTGTGTGTGTGGGGGGGGGTCTAGGCATTAGGTAGGTAGTGTGTGCTGGGGGGGATTTAGGTTTAGTACGTTTTAGACGCTAGGCTGGTTAGGCATCAGAAAGACGTTAATATTAGGGGGCAGGTTAGGATTAGCCATAAAGAAGGGGTTAATGTTGGAAAGAGGTCAATCCTAGCTGTCAGGAAACAGGTTACCCCGCGTACGTTAAAAAAGGGCGCCGGGAAAAAAGGGCGCAGGGTTTTAAAAGATAATCATGAATAACGTTTAAAAAAAATTGTTATATTTCGTTTAAAAATAATGTTTTATAAAGTTATAAATCATTAAATAATGTGTATAAAATCGGCAATTTTAAAAACGTTAATCTTCCCTGTTTAAGAATTGAAATTTATAATAACATTTTATAAAACATTAATAAGAATTTTACTAAAGCTATACCTAACCCTACTCTCACACAGAACCCTCCCTGTACCTATCCCTAACCCCTAGACCCTCCTGTTGGTGCCTAACCCTAAGACCCCCCTGGTGGTGCCTAACCCTAAGACCCCCCTGGTGGTGCCTAACCCTAAGACCCCCCTGTTGGTGCCTAACCCTAAGACCCCCCTGTTGGTGCCTAACCCTAAGACCCCCCTGTTGGTGCCTAACCCTAAGACCCCCCTTTTGGTGCCTAACCCTAAGACCCCCCTGTTGGTGCCTAAACCTAAGACCCCCCTGTTGGTGCCTAAACCTAAGACCCCCCTGTGATAAGCATTAATAACGTTTTAAAAAAATATGGTGCGGTTTTTCGTTTAAAAATGAAAAAAAAAAAAAAAAATTGTACGGTTTTTCGTTTAAAAGTAATGTTTTAAAAAATATTGTACTGTTTTTCGTTTAAAAATAATGTTTTAAAAATTATAAATCATTAAATAATGAGTGATCATGAGAAACAGTTATAAAACATTAAAAGTCTCCGGGCGCCGCTTTTAAAACGTTATTTTTCTCCGTCGCCCTTTTTTCCTGTTGGGCGCCGATTTAAACGATATTTATTATGGTAGTAAATGGCGGCGCCCTTTTTGTCCACCTGCCTCATGCGCCCAAATTTCCTGCTTCCGGTTACCCCTTATGATGGGAATTTAGGGTCAGGTGTGAGAAATTAGGTCTCTCTGTAAGAGGATTAAGCAGATTGAGTTGAGCAATGGGGAAGGAGAGCCAAAACTGCACATGAAAAATGTTTTACAAAGCTTATATAATGGAGTATTGGTAACTGCAACATACATTTTTATCCCCACAGCTGAATCTAATTGGTGCTAAGATCATACCTACCCTAAAGTGATAAATAGGGATTTCTGTCACATTGTCTAGTATTTTGCCTCTGACAGACCAATACTAAAGTGAGCCATACACACATCAAATGTCCCTGTCATGGGAATCTATAGCCCAATGTGACACATCAATCATAATTTTTATCGATTTTTACTTGAACAAATAGAGGTGGGGGAGGAATGGCGGTAGATCAGTGGCACATAGCATTGCACTGCATCAATCAGTCACAGCTGCATATCAATAGATTTATATTTCATGCTGACTGCACTATACCATGCAGCTGCAACATTTAGTGAGACTTTTAGAGCAGCTTTGAGCAAAGTTGAGCATCTTTTGTATGCAAAATATGAACTGTAATAACTAGGGGGGGGAAAAGACACTTTCCTTTACAAAACTAGAACTATTTCAATGTAATCTCAATTGATCTTTATATCATTATTTTGTGTGAACAGTATGACTAATCAACATGTTTTCTCCCCCCCTGACAGAGACTCCGCGACCGTTTGGCGGCCCCTTCTCCCGGGCGGGCCTGTTCCTGGAGGACTGGTGACATGGAGGTGGTAAGTCTTCAGTTTGTCCCATAATTCACAGTTCTGCCACTCCAGCACAGTATCCACAACATAAATAATATATGATCTCCATATAAGGTTGTAGATATACATCCAGCGGATGAGTACAGCACACTGTACATATTGCTTAATGGGATCCTAACTACACTAACCAGGAAAGACCTCCATGGAGTCTGATTCCCCCCACCTTCACTAAGATCAGCAGTAGGGATGGTCAGTTTGACCATGCATAATAGTAGGCATAATATGCAACTGGATGTTGAAATATTTATTTTATCTCGTTGTTGGACTAAACTAACACGTTGTCTTTCTGATCTCTTTCAGTGATTGTGGCTTGCCAGCTTGCAAGACCATGTGTGACCCACTTGGCTCCCCAGGAGAGGCAACCTGTGTCCACCCCACACATATACACAGTCAAAAACTGATTCTACTGGCAGGTAGGTATGGGCAGATAGGTATGTTGGCAGGTAGTTATGGGCAGATTGTAGTGACAGTCAGGTATTGATCATTAAATTCTAGTAAGGGGCAAATGTTAGATTCTAGTGGCTGGCAAGTAGTGATAGGTAAAATATAGTGATCAACAGATAGTGATAGGTAGATTGTAGTGGGCAGCAGATAGTGATAGGTAGATTGTAATGGGCAGCAGGTAGTGACTGGTAGATTGCAGTGCAGAATAGAAAAAGACTGGGTCTCGACCTGGATTTTAGACCGATTAGCCAATTATATTATGCAGAAACCACAGTGCAAAAGCACAACGTTTCAACTTAGTGGTCTTTATCAAGTGTTTACTTATCAAGCACTTGATAAAGACCACTAGGTCGAAACGTTGTGCTTTTGCACTGTGGTTTCTGCATAATAAAATTGGCCGATCGGCCTAAAATCCAGGTCGAGACCCAGTCTTTTTCTATTCTGGACTGTTGTTATACCCTTGGTGAATACGGGTGTGGACTGGTTGACTCCCTGGTGCTAAACAAAAATTGTGGTTGCAGCATCAAGGTTTTATCTATACCTTGGTAGATTGCAGTGGCCAGCAGGTAGTGATGGATACATTTTAGTGACCAGCAGATAATGACAGGTAGATTGTAGTGGCCAGCAAGCAGTCATAGGGTGATTATAGTGGCCAGCAAGTAGTCATAGGTAAATTGTAGTGGCCAGCAGGTAGTAATAAGTGGATTATAGTGGCCAGCAGGTAGTGACAGGTAGATTGTACTGACCAGCAGGTAGTAATAGGTAAACTACAGTGGTCAGCAGGTAGTGACAGGTAGATTGTAGTGGCCAGGTGGTAGTGACAGGTAGATTGTAGTGGCCAGCAGGTAGTGACAGGTAGAGTGGACAGCAGGTACTGTTAGGTAAACTACAGTGGCCAGCAGGTAGTGACAGGTATATTGTAGTGGCCAGCAGGTAGTGACAGGTAGATTGTACTGGACAGCAGGTACTGATAGGTAGATTGTAGTGGTGGTCAGCAGGTAGTATTAGGTAGATTGTAGTGGCCAGCGGATAGTGATAGGTAGATTGTAGTGGTCAGCAAGTAGTGGCAGGCAGATTGCACTGAACAGCAGGTAGTGACAGGTAGATTGTAGTGGCCAGCAGGTAGTGACAGGTCGATTGTACTGACCAGCAGGTAGTAATAGGTGGACTGTAGTGGCCAGCAGGTAATGGTAGGTAGATTGTAGTGGCCAGCATGTAGTATTAGGTGGATTATAGTGGCCAGCAGGCAGTAATAGGTGGATTGTAGTGGCCTGTAGGGGGTTACAGGTAGATTATACTGACCAGAAGGTAGTAATAGTTGGATTGTAGTGGCCAGCAGGTAATGATGGGTGGATTATAATGGCCAGTAGGTAGTGATAGGTAGAGTGTAGTGGCCAGCAGGGGGTTACAGCTCTTTTCCAGGTGGTCAGTGAGGGGATGTGCAGGACTCTCTGGGTGAAGAGCCTATTCCACCAATGGGGTTGCAGCAGCAGCAGCATGGCAAGTTCTTGGTAACCATCAGAATGCTATGTGGCTAGTGGGAGGGCCAGAAACATCCTGAGAGCTCTCGCAACTTTATTTCCATCAAGGCCACTTCAAACACTGAATATTTACTTTATTATCGGACATGACACATAGTGGATCTCCTTGTTGAGGTGATGTAACCGGTGCATGAAGACATAGGGGCGCTTCCTGGATTAGGGCAGATGGCAGAACATCCGCTCATATCGAGTGCACCTGGGTCTCCCTCCATGGATTTCCATATTACCGGATTTGACTTTCTTTCACCGCATGGTCATGGGAGGCTTTTTAGCCCCGTGGCAGACGTATTGTGGGGCTCAGACCCCTCTTGTATAGATCAGAGCTATACGCTCTGGTTAGACACATTGTGGGGCTCAGACCCCTCTTGTATGGATCAGACCTAGACTCTCTGGTCAGACACATAGTGGATCTCCTAGTTGAGGTGATGTAACCGGTGCATGAAGACGTAGGGGCGCTTCCTGGATTACGGCAGATGGCGGAACATCCGCTCATATCGAGTGCACCTGGGTCTCCCTCCATGGATTTCCATATTACCGGATTTGACATTCTTTTACCGCATGGTCACAGGAGGCTTTTTAGCCCCGTGGCAGACACTTTATGGGGCTCAGACCCCTCTTGTCTAGATCAGACCAAGACGCTCTGATCATACACATATGTGTAGGCAGACTCCTACCAGTATAGGTAGCCTTATATTCCACCAGTTAAGGAGCCTTATACCTCCCCCCCCCAGTATAGTTGGGCAAAAACAACCCTAGCGTAGGTAGGTCTGAGTCTCCTCCGATATGTAGGAGTCCGCTCCTATGTATAAGTAACAAGAGACTCCATTAAAAATAGCGAGAGGTATGTACAGGCAGCCATAGTCTCCCTTGTATAGGTAGTCAGATCCTCTCCCCCTACCTTTCCCTGTATAGTTAGCCAGAGTCCCCCCTAAGTATAGGTAGCTGTATCCCCCCCCCCGCCACCCAGTAAAAGTAACATTATGTGCCTCCTACCCTCAGTATAAGTAGCCAAATTCCCACCAATAAAGGTAGCATTCTGCCACTTATGTTTCCCCAGAGTCCCCCCTAGGTAACCAAATCCCCCACAGCAAAGGTAGCCAAATTCCCCCCTTGTATAGGTAGGCTGATCCTTCCCCCCTCGTATATGTAGCCAGAATCCCCCCACCATCTGTGAATGTCCCTGCAAGAGGTGACAGAAGATTCCCAACCAGATAAGAAGAGAAGACAGAAGATGCCCAGCAGAGACAGCGAGGCAGCATGATCTGGGGAGATACCTGGGATCCAGGGTAAAAGCCGACTGCCACATAGGAGTCAAGAAGGAATTTTTTCCCCTCCGAGGCACAAATCAGACCTAACTTGCCTCTGGGGGGTTTTTCGCCTTCTTCTGGATCCCGGGGTGAGATGACCCCATGACAATTGTAAATACAATTTTACCTGTATTCAGGCAGTATAAAATAAAATTAGAACAAATTGGCCTAAATGTTTGTGTCTTCATTGAAGTCAACTATGTGTAAATCCTCCTCTTGTGGTGTGTCTAGGGATAAATTGTGTGCCGTGTGTTTCTCCTCTGGGGATACCTGTGTGGTTAGAGTGTGTTAAAAGCCTCAACACATTTGCAACTTAGGTAACCAGAAATGATCATCAAAAATCATTTTGGATGCCTATTCCAAGTGTGTACAGGTGTACATCAAACTTTTATCTGAGACTTATCACTAATAATGATTTTGGTCACCACACACTGTATCTGCACTTTGTGGACCTCTCATCAAACCTCCAGTAGTGAAGCTCCCCATGACTGCACTGGATGGTGGGTATTGATGTACTGTTTGTATAAAGTAGATTGTTGGGAAAACCCAGCAGAGAGCCTTCCTTGGGGGATTTACAGGTACTGTGGGTCTGGTAGTCACTGCAAAAGTAAAACACAAGCCAATTTTTTTCATTTTAGATTCAGAGTCATAGGTGTAGTTTAGACCTGGTGTCAGACTATTGTTGCCACCTTGGTTCAGTTTTCCCAGTAACAGCCATCAAGAAAGGGAAGTGAAAAGAACTCTTTACCAGTCGTGACACAGATACAATAAAATACCAGCGTGGGGGAAAGTAAAACCATTTTAAGAAAATCCTGACTGCAGGTCTAGCCCTGAGGCCGGATTCACACTGTAAGCGCTTTTGTGAGCGATTGCGTTTGATTAGCACTTGCAGAGCGCTTTTTTAAAAAATCGCTTATTCACTTTCATTAAAATCACGGTAAAAAAAAAATCTACGCAATTGCCGCAATCACATATATTTGAAATACGCAAGTCATCGTGTTGATTTGTACGCGATTTTTAACACGATTTTAATTAAAGTGAATGTGAGTGATTTTTTTTCATTAGCAAGCGCTAATCAAACGCAAGCACTCACAAAAGCGCTTATAGTGTGGATCCGGCCTTACAA
This sequence comes from Hyperolius riggenbachi, assembly GCF_040937935.1. Taxonomy (NCBI): domain Eukaryota; kingdom Metazoa; phylum Chordata; class Amphibia; order Anura; family Hyperoliidae; genus Hyperolius; species Hyperolius riggenbachi. Next base: position 131,050,610 of record NC_090650.1, read on the forward strand.
ATTATATCCACAACTTAAATTAACACACATCTGAACATAGAGGGATATGGAGGCTGCCATATTTATTTTCTTTGAAGCAATACCCATTGCCTGGCAGCCGTGCTGACATGCTTATTTCAGGTGTGTGATTAAGACACTGCTGCAGCCAAAGAGATCAGCTGGACTGCCAGGAAACTGGTATTATTAAAAGGGAAGTAATTATGGTTGCCTACAGTTCAGGGGTACTTTAGACATTATGGCTGGTCTTACACTTTTAAAGAGAACCTGAGGTGGGTTCTAAGAATGCTATCAGCACACAGATGCTGGGTCTGCATATACTGCCCAGCCTCTGTTGCTATACTGCTCCTCTCTGCCCCCCCCCCCCCCCCCCGCGCTCTGCTTGCCCCCCATAACTCGCCGAGCTGTCGACACACAGCGTGTTGCAGCCAGCTGTTTACCTCTGCATCTGTCAGTCTCTGCCGCTTCCCCGCCTCCTCCATAGCTCCGGTCCCTGCCCGCATCCCTTCCCTCCTCGCTGATTGGGTTCTCTTTAAATAAAAAAGCTATGGCAAGCAACCTGAGAGGCTAAACACTGTCCCACATACAAAGATTACAAATTCCTTTACTAAAAGCAAATAATTATCCCTCCATCAGCAGCACTGAGCTCACACACCACATCAGTCTATTGGTGGGGATCAATTACTCAAATCAGTCCAAATTACAGGTCTTTGTGGGAGTCGAGTGTAAAAATGGGCGTGGTCATGACCGGATGAGGGCGAGGCTAACTGTAATTTAAAATGAACCCAGGGTGAGAGTGATATGGTGGCTGCCATATTTATTTCCTTTTAAACAATACTAGTTGCCTGGCAGCCCTGCTGATCTATTTGGCTGCAGTAGTGAACTGAATTACACCAGAAACAAGCATGCAGCTAATCTTATCAGTTCTGACAATATTGTCAGAAACCCCCGACCTGCTGCATGCTTCTTCAAGGTCTATGGTTGAAAGAATTAGAGGCAGAGGACCCACACGGCAGCCAGGCAGCTGGTATTGCTGAAAAGGAGATAAATATGGCAGCCTCAATATTATTCTCACCTCGGGTTCCCTTTAAAAGTGCAACGCAAAGACAGAGGGCCCAAGTTTTGGTGACCCTTCCCCCAGAAAATTCACATAATTGTGCAGGTTTTCTCAAGAAAATACAAGTAATGTGAGCAGATTTGAACAAAAAACACGTTCAATAACCCCAATATGCACAACCGTTATCAGATATGACCCCAATATGCACAATCGTTATCAGATATGACCCCAATATGCAGAATCATTATCAGATATGACTCCAATATGCCCAATCGTTATCAGATATGACATATGCACAATCGTTATCAGATATGACATATGCACAATCGTTATCAGATATGACTCCAATATGCACAATCGTTATCAGATATGACCCCAATATGCACAATTGTTATCAGATATGACCCCAATATGCACAATTGTTATCAGATATGACCCCAATATGCACAATCGTTATCAGATATGACCCCAATATGTACAATCCTCAGCAGATCTGAACACAATATGCCCAATACACAGCAGTTCTGACCCCAATATGCACAATGCTCAGCAGTTCTGACCCCAATATGCACAATGCTCAGCAGTTCTGACCCCAATATGCACAATGCTCAGCAGATCTGACCCCAATATGCACAGTGCTCAGCAGATCTGACCCCAATATGCACAATGCTCAGCAGTTCTGACCAGGGGCGTAGGGCCTGTGGTCGCAACGGTCGCCGTGGCGACCGGGCCCGGCTCCTGAAGAGGCGGGGAGGGGCCCGTGGGGGCCCATGTCTTTTTGTAGTGCGGCACGTGCGCGACTGCGCGCTATTGGGAGGGGGGAGCCGCAGCCGCGGGGAGGGCAGCCCGACCTCTCCCTCCCTTCCTCTCCCCGTGGCCCCCCCCCTTCAGATGCAGAGTGCGCGGCGCACAGAAGCGCTGTAAGCAGAACCCACCTCCGTCCCTGCGTTCCAAGCGCCGCTGATCTCCTCCCGCTCTGCATAGATGCTGTTACACACTGCTTCCGGCTAAACAGGAAGCAGTGTGTAACAACATGTATACAGCGGGAGGAGATCAGTGGCGCAGGGACGGAGGTGAGTTCTGCTTACAGCGCTTCCGTGCGCCGCGCACTCTGCATCTGAAGGGGGGGCCCCGGGGAGAGGAAGGGAGGGAAAGGTCGGGCTGCCCTCCCCGCGGCTGCGGCTCCCCCCTTCATTATGGGGGGGGCAGCTACCTACCAAACCTATCCTGGGGGGTAGCTACCTACCTAACCTATCCTGGGGGGGCAGCTACCCACCTAACCTATCCTGGGGGGCAGCTACCTAATCTAACCTATCCTGGGGGGGGGGCAGCTACCTAATCTAACCTATCCTGGGGGGGCAGCTACCTAATCTATCCTGGGGGGGGGGGCAGCTACCTACCTAACCTATCCTGGGGGGGGCAGCTACCTACCTAACCTATCCTGGGGGGGGGGGGCAGCTACCTACCTAACCTATCCTGGTTGGGCAGCTACCTACACCTAACCTATCCTGGGGGGCAGCTACCTACCTAACCTATCCTGGGGGGCAGCTACCCACCTAACCTATCCTGGGGGGAGCAGCTACCTACATAACCTATCCTGGGGGGCAGCTACCCACCTAACCTATCCTGGGGGGAGCAGCTACCTACATAACCTATCCTGGGGGGCAGCTACCTACCTAACCTATCCTGGGGGGGCAGCTACCTACCTAACCTATCCTGGGGGGGGGGGGGCAGCTACCTACCTAACCTATCCTGGGGGGGCAGCTACCTAATCTAATCTAACCTATCCTGGGGGGCAGCTACCTAATCTAATCTAACCTATCCTGGGGGGCAGCTACCCACCTAATCTATCCTGGGGGGGGGGGAAGCTACCTACCTAACCTATCCTGGGGGGCAGCTACCTACCTAACCTATCCTGGGGGGCAGCTACCTAATCTAATCTAACCTATCCTGGGGGGCAGCTACCTAATCTAATTTAACCTAACCTGGGGGGCAGCTACCTAATCTAACCTATCCTGGGGGGCAGCTACCTAATCTATCCTGGGGGGCAGCTACCTACTCTAACCTGGGGGGCAACTACCTACTCTAACCTATCCTGGGGGGCAGCTACCTACTCTAACCTATCCCAGGGGGCAGCTACCTACTCTTACCTATCCTGGGGGGCAGCTACCTACTCTAACCTATCCTGGGGGCAGCTACCTAATCTAATCTAACCTATCCTGGGGGAAAGCTACCTAATCTATCCTGGGGGGCAGCTACCTAACCTATACTGGGGGGCAGCTACCTCATCTAACCTATACTGGGGGGCAGCTACCTAATCTAACCTATACTGGGGGGCACCTACCTATCTAACCTGGGGGCACTTACTTGTCTAACCTGTATTCGGGGCACCTAGATAGCCTATACAGGTGGCAACTATACTGGCTACCTATATTGGAGGCACCTACCTAACTAACCTATACTGGGGGCACCTACCTATCTAACCTATGCTGGGGGCAACTATTCTGGCTACCTATATTAGAGGCACCCACCTAGCTAACCTGTACTGGGGGCACCTATCTATCTAACTTATACCGGCGGCGCCTGCCTATCTAACCTATACTGGGGGCAACTATACTGGCTACCTATGCTGGAGGCACCTACCTGGCTAACCTATACCGGGGGCAACTATACTGGCTTACCTATGCCTGGCTACCTATACTGGGGGGACCTATAGCTGGCTATAGGGATTCGGATATGTGTGTGTGTCGGGTGTTGCCGGGGGAGGGGGGCTGTTGTTGCCGTGGGGGGGGGGGGCACATCCAGATTCTGCATCGGGGCCCAGAGGTTTGTAGCTACGCCACTGGTTCTGACCCCAATATGCACAATGCTCAGCAGATCTGACCCAAATATGCACAATGCTCAGCACAGGCAGGCAGCCCTCATATCTCTATGGTGTGGGTAACACAGGCAGGCAGCCTCTATCACTATGGTGTGGGTAACACAGGCAGCCCTCACTGGATCTGCTGGTAACAGAGGCAGCCCCTATCACCATGGTGTGGATAACACGGGCAGGCAGGCAGGCAGCCCTCCCTGGATCTGCTGGTGACAGGCAGGAAGCCCCCATATCTCTATAGTGTGGGTAACACAGGCAGGCAGCCCTCGCTGGATCTGCTGGTGACATGCAGGCAGCCCCAATCACTATAGTGTGTAACACAGGCACAGGGGCCCCAACCGTCCCGTTTTCGCCGGGACCATCACGGGTTGGGGGAGGGGTCCCGCTGTCCCGGGATAGCCCCCCTTGTGTCCCGGCAGGCAGCAGCTCCTCTCCAGCGGAGGAAAAAAGAAGGATCGAGGCGCCAGCCGCGGCTGTGGTGTGCGGGATGCGGGCCAATCTTGTCCCCCCTCCCTCCGAATGTGCCCCCCAGTGTCCCCCTGTATGGCGCAGTGCAGCAGAGCGGCAGTCTTCGCGTACTGGCATCTCGTCTTCCAACTACTTCCTGTGACGTCACAGGAAGCGGAGAAGACGAGTTGCCCATATGCGAAGAGGAATGGTAAGACTGCTGCTCTGCTGCACCCGTATCTCGCCATACAGGGGGACACTGGGGGGCACATTCGGAGGGAGGGGGGACAAGCTTGGCCCGCATCCTGCACACCACAGCCGCGGCTGGCGCCTCGATCCTTCTTTTTAGCTGGGCACCCTCACCCTTCTCCCCACCATTATATATATATATATATATATATATATATATATATATATATATATATATATATATATTTGACTAGGGGTGTGTCAGGGGGTGTGGTTGGGGGCGTGGTCGGGGGCGTGGCTTAAGTGTCCCGGTTTCTCATCTCAAAAAGTTGGGAGGTATGCAGGCAGCCAGCTTTCCCTGGATATGCTGGTGCCAGACAGCAGCTCTGCACAGACATCCTCTTACCAGGTTGAGCACGGTCTCCACAATGTCCCTGTTGCTGACTTCCCACGACCTGGATGATGCCGATGAGGATGGCGAATTTCATCCTCATGTTGCTGATGGGGACAGAGGGGTTGATGACCCCTCCGGGCAGCACCATGGAGGAGCCCGAAGCCCCGGGGGCGTCCGCCAGCGGCTTGTCACTGGCCATCATGCTGCGGGCTGCCCTCCTCCTCCCGCGCTCACAGGGCTTCGGGAAAATGGTCGCCCGAAGCCCTGCACTGCAGACTCCAAGTCTGTAGAGCAGGGCTTTGGGCGGCCATCTTACTGTAGCCCTGCTCTGCTGCTTCGGGCAGCCGCTGTGAACTGATTCGGCGTCTCTTAGACGCCTGAAGTCAGTTCACACCAGGGGGTGCTTTGGGGGTGCTTGGACAAATTTAGGGGGCGCTTGAGCACCCCCCTGGCGCCGCCACTGCCCGCAGCGCCACAAGACTTGGCCCGCGGTTGTTTTTTTTAATTAACATTACAAGTGGCCTGCAGTGCTTTGAAAGTTGGCCCGTAGCCATACCCTGTCTTAAGTCCTTTGACAGGTGTCCCTCAGAATAAATCACTTCCTGTGATTATTATTCTATCTTGTTTGCACCGCAGCTACACAAGCAGATAATGAAACTGAGCCACGGCATGGTACTGGATGATAGTTCCTGTACGGTGCAGACACAGGGCGGCTGCAGGGGGCTGGCAGAAAGCCCAGGTAAGTGAAACACATTGTTTTAAGTCATTACAGGTTTCCTTTAATGCTCATACTGTGCAAATAAGGCCTTGTTTCCATCTTTCCGCTTCTATCCGCTTTTTTTAGCACATCAATGTTACAGATTGATACATGTTGCTGAAAAGCAGACAGAAGCGGACAGAAGCGCATAGTGTAATAATACAATCTGGTGTTGCACACCAAACTTTTCTTTTATTTATTGTTAGATGCCTGTACTGTATTTTCTTTATACAATTTACTGAAAAACAGTGGCGGCGCCAGGGGGGTGCTTGGGGGTGCTCAAGCACCCCCTAGAATTGTCCAAGCACCCCCAAAGCACCCCCTGGCGTGAACTGACTTCAGGCATCTAAGAGACGCCGAGTCAGTTCACAGCGGCAGCCTGAAGCAGCAGAGCAGGGCTACGGTAAGATGGCCGCCCGAAGCCCTGCTCGTGCAGGGCTTCGGGCGGCCATTTTCCCGTAGCCCTGCACGCCAGGTAATGCAAGCTGCAGGCAGGAAGTCACTGAAGGAAGAGGATCGTGGGAGCTGCACACCACAAGGAGGTCGGGAGAGGAGGTCTTCTGACTAGGTGAGTAAATGGGTTTTTCTTTTCTTTTTCAGGTGGTGCTGCTGATTGTGGTCAGAACTGCTGAGCATTGTGCATATTGGAGTCAGAACTGCTGAGCATTGTGCATATTGGCGTCAGATCTGCTAAGCATTGTGCATATTGGGGTCAGAACTGCTGAGCATTGTGCATATTGGGGTCAGAACTGCTGAGCATTGTGCATATTGGGGTCATATCTGATAAGGATTGTGCATATTGGGGTCATATCTGATAACGATTGTGCATATTGGGGTTATATCTGATAACGATTGTGCATATTGGAGTCATATCTGATAACGATTGAGCATATTGGAGACATAGCTGATAACGATTGTGCATAGTGGAGTCATATCTGATAACGATTGTGCATATTGGAGTCATAACTGATAACGATTGTGCATATTGGGGTCATATCTGATAACGATTGTGCATATTGGGGTCATATCTGATAACGATTGTGCATATTGGGGTCATATCTGATAACGATTGTGCAGGTTAGAATAATATTGAGGCTGCCATATTTATCTCCTTTTAAGCAATACCAGCTGCCTGGCTGCCATATTGGTCCTCTGCCTCTAATTCTTTCAACCATAGACCCTGAACAAGCATGCAGCAGGTCAGGGGTTTCTGACAATCAGAACTGACAAGATTAGCTGCATGCTTGTTTCTGGTGTAATTCAGTTCACTACTGCAGCCAAATAGATCAGCAGGGCTGCCAGGCAACCCACCATATCACTCTCACCCTGGGTTCATTTTAAATTACAGTTAGCCCCACCCTCATCCGGTCATGACCACGCCCATTTTTCGTGCGCCACAGGTTGTAGCCACACCCATTTTTTGCAGCGGCGTGCGAAGGTCGTCAGCTCCCCCGGAAATTGGTCCAGCACCTGCATAGCACCCCGTAAAAAAAATTCCTGGAGCCACCACTGCTGAAAAAAAAATATGACTGATTTCATTGTACACTAATGAGTTCCACAAATTATGAGTTCTATAAAGGTGATCCATACATTAGAACAATTATAATTGTTTCTCAGTAAATAATATAAAGACACCTCGCAATAAAACATACGTTTTGCATACAACATCAGACTACACCACCACCAAGGCAAGTGTTGGGCATCTTCTGCAGTACTTTAGTGCGTACATACCCATGTCACTGACTGTCCTCAGAGGAGCTCACAATCTGATAATCCTACCATAGTCCTAGTCTAATGTCCTACCATATTATGATTATGTATTTATATAGCACTGACATCTTCTGCAGCATTTAATTGTGTGTGTGTGGGGGGGGGGGGGGGGGCTGGGTCCACATAATTGTGTAATACCGTGATACCCTCATACCGTGGTATTTTTGGAGACGGTTTTTATAGTGTGAATATTCATACTGTTGCAACGCTAGTGCAGACTGAAGAACCGCCGCCACGCTGGAGATTGAGGGTGCGATCTCTGTAACCAGGAAGAGGTGAGGAAGCAAAAGGGGGGCGTTGGCTGGCTGGCTCTCTATAGTGGACACCTATGCCTGCTATTACCTATACTGGGGCACTTGCTATGCCTGGTTGCCTAAACTGGGGCACTTGCTACAGGGCCGGATTACCGACCAGGCAACAAAAGCAGTCGCTTGGGGCCCCATTCAGAGTCAAAGGGGCCCCATTAGCACATAAACCAGCCCTTGCCATCCTGTCAGCGGTGGCTGGATGGTATAATGGTTAAAGGGACTCTGAGCAGTGCAGTAACTATGGAAAGATGCATATCATTTTAAAGCTCTCTTTCTCCTCTTTCCAATGACATCTAAACGGCTGCTCTATGCCTTTTAGTTTTCGATATTTTCGCGATTGAAATCGCGGCCACAGGACGACTTTTCTCCAAAGTCAGCGGTGGCTGGATGGTATAATGGTTAAAGGGACTCTGAGCAGTGCAGTAACTATGGAAAGATTCATATCATTTTAAAGCTCTCTTTCTCCTCTTTCCAATGATATATAAACAGCTGCTCTATGCCTTTTAGTTTTTGATATTTTGACGATCGAAATCACGGCCACAGGACGACTTTTCTCCAAAGTCAGCGGTGGCTGGATGGTATAATGGTTAAAGGGACTCTGAGCAGTGCAGTAACTATGGAAAGATTCATATCATTTTAAAGCTCTCTTTCTCCTCTTTCCAATGATATATAAACAGCTGCTCTATGCCTTTTAGTTTTTGATATTTTGACGATCGAAATCACGGCCACAGGACGACTTTTCTCCAAAGTTGGCAGCTCGATTCAGCACAATGCAATGAAATATAAGGAACCCAGGGGGATATAATTACAAACATCATGCTGGTAGGTGTGAGGATGTAATGAATTAGTTGTGGGTATGCTTAAAGGCATATCCACAGGCACTGCTTGGAGTCCCTTTAAGGGCTCTGCCGCTGACACAGGAGACCAGGGTTCGAATCTCAGCTCTGCCTGTTCAGTAAGCCAGCACCTATTCAGTAGGAGACCGTAGGCAAGTCTCTCTAACACTGCTACTGCCTATAGGGCGCGTCCTAGTGGCTGCAGCTCTGGCGCTTTGAGTCCACCAGGAGAAAAGCGCGATATAAATGTTATTTGTCTTGTCTTGTCAAATGATGCCGTGCGCTGCTGATTGTCTTCAGAGCCAGGCTCTCCTCCTAGGTCCCCCTCCTGCTACTGTGCGCTCTGCCGCTGCCCACTCCACCCTCCCTTCCCACAGAGAACCACAGCTGCAGCAAGAATGATAGCAGCAGATGGCAAACGCTCACTCACCTATCCATGATCCAAGCAATAGAGATCCCTTCATCTGAAACCCATCTGTCTCTTCTACAGTGCAGCCGCTCGCTCTGAACTTCCTGATTCTCAGATCAGACATGAAGTAGGAAGTAGTAATAGTAGTAGTAACAGAGCGGCAGCACTCTAGAGGAGACAGATGGGCTCCGGATGACGGGACCTCTATTGCTTGGATCGCAATAGGTGAATGTGATTCATCTGGTGCTGTCATTCTCCCCCACTGCAGCTGCCTTCTCTGCTGGACTATCGTATTCACTGGGATGGAGGCTGCATGGTGGCTGTCTAGTTTTGGAGGAAATTGGTTGTTCGGTGGTGGGAGTGGTTATGTAATTCTGTCTGGGGAACGGCTTCCGGTTTGGCGGTGTCCAGAGCTTTCTGCTATTGCCAGGCTGGAGATGCAGGGGGAAAGTGCTGCCGCTGTGATATCTGGCGCCCTCTTCACAGGGGTGCCCCAGCCCCTGAGTGCAAATGTCCCAGCCATTCATCTCTCACTCTGCATTTTGCCACTGCTATTCCCTGCATTGTGCACCTACAGAGGAAAGCGTGCTGTTGCCCATAGCAACCAGTAGCTCGGCTGCCCGGTGTGTGCGACATATTGCTGTGCAGCTGCATCTTCTGATTCTATTACGACATGATGGGGGGGCCCAAATCAGTTACTTTGCTAAGGGCCCCATTTAGCCTTAATCCGGCTCTGACTTGCTATGCCTGGCTACCTAAACTGGGGCACCTGCTATGCCTGGCTACCTAAACTGGGGCACCTGCTATGCCTGGTTACCTAAACTGGAGCACCTGCTATGCCTGGCTATCTAAGCTGTGGCACCTGTTATGCCTGGCTACCTAAAATGGAGCACCTGCTATGCCTGGTTACCTAGACTGGAGCACCTGCTATGCCTGGCTATCTAAGCTGTGGCACCTGTTATGCCTGGCTACCTAAAATGGAGCACCTGCTATGCCTGGTTACCTAAACTGGGGCACCTGCTATGCCTGGCTACCTAAACTGGGGCACTTGCTATGCTTGGCTACCTCAACTGGGGCACCTGCTATGCCTAGATACCTAAACTGGGGCACCTGCTATACCTGGCTACCTAAAATGGGGCACCTGCTATGCCTGGCTACCTAAACTAGGGAACCTGCTATGCCTAGCTACCTATTCTGGGGCTCCTATGCCTGGCTACCTGTACTGGGGGCACCTATGCCTAGCTATCTATACTGGATGCACCTATTCTTGGCTTCCTATACTGGGAGCAACTATATCTGGCTTCCTATACAGGGGTTACCTATACTTGGCTACCTCCCTATACTGAGGCTTTTTTTTTTCTGCTCCGTGGCTATAACGTGCGGTGCAAATTGTGGGGTTTTGTGCGATCATTCCAAATTTGGGGAGGGGGATAAATATACTTGCCGGCCCTCGGCCTGGTCTACATTTTACGTTTCGGCCCTCCGTCTATTTGAGTTTGACACCCCTGTTTTAGATGGTGGCAAATAAAGCATCATGTCGATGGAATTCAGTTCTGGGCACCACATTACAAAAAAGATATTGCAGTTTTAGAGCAGGTGCAGAGACGAGCAACAAAATTGATACGTGAAATGGAAGGTCTCGCTTACCAAGAAAGGTTAGATAAACTGGGTTTACTTAGTCTAGAGAAAAGACGCCTTAGAGGGGATCTAATTAACATGTATAAAAACATCAGAGGGCAATATAATAGCTTGGTGGATGAGCTTTTTGTCCCTAGGCCTTCTCAAAGGACTAGAGGACACGATCTGTGCATGGAGGAAAAACGTTTTAGCCATTTATTTAGGAAAGGGTTCTTTACAGTAAGAGTAATTAAGATGTGGAATGCATTGCCACAGGAAGTCGTTATGGCAAACTCTATACCTGCATTTAAAGGGGGCTTAGATGCTTTCCTTGCATTGAAAGACATCCATGGCTACAATTACTAGGTAATGCCTAATGATGTTGATCTAGGGATTTTATCTGATTGCTATCTGGAGTCGGGAAGGAATTTTTTTTCCTTTTTGGGGCTAATTGGAGCATTCCTTTTAAGGGTTTTTTTGCCTTCCTCTGGATCAACAGGGATATTTCAGGGAGCAGGCTGGTGTTGTACTTTGTTCTCTGGTTGAACTCGATGGACGTACAGCAGGGGCGCCGCGAGGCACCAAGCAGACCAAGCGGCCGCTTGGGGCCTCAAGGTCTTAGGGGCCTTGGCGGCTCCGTGACGTCGGTTACTGTTTTCCCGCAGCTCCGCGGGGATGGCAGAGCAGAGCAGGGCTACGGGAAGATGGCCGCCGCCGAAGCCCTGCTCTGGAGACTATTTATGTCTCCAGTACAGGGCTTCGGGTGGCCATCTTCCCGTAGCCCTGCAATCAATCAGCGCAGGAGATTGGAGGAGGGAGGGAGCTCCGTGGGAACTGCGCGCCTGAGGAGCCGGCCGGGAGACGGGGAGAGAAGACTTCTGCCAGTGCCAGGTGAGTAAATTATTTTCATTTTTGCAGCCCTAATTGCGTTTGATATCTACTGAAAATGTGCCCTTATTGCGTTTGATATCTGCTAAAAATGTGTCCTAATTGCGTTTGATTTCTGCTGAAAATGTGCCCTAATTGCGTTTGATTTCTGCTGAAAATGTGCCCTAATTGCGTTTGATTTCTGCTAAAAATGTGCCCTAATTGCGCTTGATTTCTGCTGAAAATGTGCCCTAATTGCTTTTGATTTCTGCTGAAAATGTGCCCTAATTGAGTTTGATTTCTGCTGAAATGTGGCCCAAATTGCGTTTGATTTCTGCTGAAATGTGGGTCAAATTGCGTTTGATTTCTGCTGAAATGTGGCCCAAACTGCGTTTGATTTCTGCTGAAATGTGGGCCAAATTGCGTTTGATTTCTGCTGAAATGTGGCACAAATTCCGTTTGTTTTCTGCTAAAATGTTGAACAAATTGTGTTTGATTTCTGTTAAAATGTTGCACAAATTGCATTTGTTTTCTGCTGAAATGTTGCACAAACTGCGTTTTTATTTTCTGGTGTCTGGGGTAACTGTTGCTGCATTTATTATTTAATGGTCATAGTTGGCTATATTTGCTGTGCTACGGTTAAGCTCCGCCCATACAATGTCATGGCCACGCCCATCTCTCTGCGACACATCCATTTTTCCCCGCAAACAGCCCCGCCCCAATCTGCCCTCCCGCTCCACCCACATGTCATGGTCACACCCACTTATGCGGGGTAGCCACACCCATTTTTTGCTTGGGGCCACAAAAACCTCAGCTGCACCCCTGACGTACAGTATGTCTTTTTTCAACCAAAATAACTATGTAACTATGTAACTATGTCAAGTGTGAGCATGGCACCAGCTGCACTCAGGTACCTTGGCTGCCTCCCCACTGTCTGTGCCGAGCAATAACAAGATTTAGCCTTTCTAGATACATAACACAGTTGAAAAATATATACATCAGCCATACTTTCACCAGGTGGCTCAAAGTATTATGTCTGGAGGGTCAGCATTATAGTAAAGAATCTAGCCTAATGAGTTAATGTAAGTAGTCTGTTTGTTTCCCTATAGGTGTACTTTGCAGTGATCCTTTATGGTGGTCCTGATCATGCGGTGCATTCACCCAGTGAACACAAGTACTGACACCTTCAAATATGACTTAATAGTTATCTTTGTGGTTTTATTATTATACAGCTTGATTAAAAATCCAGACACATATTACAGTAAGGCCAGCCACAGGCTTCCAAATGTACATCTTTAGATAGCAGGTCCACAAACAACTATGGCCAGACTACTATCTTCAGACTTATGGGAGACTTTGGCTGTTGGTGGTGTGCCGATGCAGCACTGAATGAGGTTTTCTCATTCACTGCCACTGGGTTGCCATGGTTATGCGATGGTCTTCCAATCTTCAGCTGGAAATAGTCCATCCTGGTTGACTGAGATTTAGATCTCTTTTACACTATATGCAGCCTGAAAAAATGCTGCCTTCCATCATAGAAGTAGAAGTCCTATCACATTAAACATGGTGCGTCACAGTGAAGCGGGTCCCGGTGTGGTAACATGTTGCATGCAGTGCATTACTAGCCAACTTGCATGATAATCCTGGAGGAGAGGCATATTTTCAATGGAAAGTATGCCTCATATATTTCGTTGCTAGTGCAACTTCTTGGGTGCAGTGCAATCGAGAAGATTACACTGCACCAAGTATTAAATGAGCCTTAGGCCAAGATTCACCAGGCTGTACGTAAAAATGACCATTCAATTAGCAGTTGGATTAAAAAAAAATCCTGAGTGGCTACAAGTATCTTACAGGACACCCGAGGCAAAAATAAACTAATGAAATAAACAACTGTATCTATCTTCCCCCTCCTAAAATGGACTTTTTAGGATATTCCACCATTTTATTTTATGTTTAAATCTACTTCATTCATTGAAGGATGCCAGAGGTAAAATGTATGAACTATTGACCCTTTCTATCTCTTTCCTTCTATCAGAATCCATTTTCTGCTAGGAAAGTGTTTTATAGTTGGAATTTCTTATCAGTGAGGGTCACACTGTAGTTAAGACTGAGTCAGCCACTTACATACCTGATATTTAACTATTTCAGGCAGAGAAAAAACAAAAAGGAACACAACATAGTTATTTGTGTGCTAGGCACTGTACATACCCATGTCTATCTCATCATCTCACATGCCACCTCGGGTATCCTTTAACCTAAAGCAGCCAAATCACAGCGTACACAATTTTGCAAATCCTTAAAATATCCCACGTCAATGCCACTAGAAACTAAAGCCTATCCTCGGGCAGGGATCGGTACTCAATCCCTCAGGTGACAGTGTGGGACAAAGGTTGTACCAAGTGTTGCTAGCCTCCAATCTACCAAGGCATTCTGTCGCTATTTGGTGGGAGGGAGGAATGCCAACGGAGAAGTGCAAGAGGAACATTGCAGAGGGAGCAGGGAAAGAAATGTCAAAAACTAAAGTAGAATTAGCAATCACAAATACCTGCTTATCCCGACTTCTTTATCAATACAGTTTATAACCTAACCCACACACTTGAGAAGTAGACTACACAGGAGTTAAGTATGACCTGTGTATGGTTATTTTTACTTTTTATTTTCAGTCCAGGTTCTCTTTAAGGGGTTTCCTGGTTTTGATGCTGATTGCCCTATAAGAGTAGGTCCACACTAGGTCCGGGAACATATCCGTGGCTCTATTTTTAAAACCTGATGAAAACCGGAGCCGCGGATAGCAATGTTAAAAATAGCAGCCGTCTTTACCCAAACAAAAACGGATCCGTCTGCGTTTGCGGGGACCCATTTTCAAAACCTGATTGGAAGGTCCGTATTTGCTGCATTTTCACAGACCGCATATGGATCCTGATACACGCAGGGGTAGTAAAAATGAATGGTAAAATGGATCCCCCTCTACACAGGCATCTTTGGACACAGAAACGGATCCGTTTTCTGTGTCCCAGCCTGTGGGGAGAGAGGGGGCCACCATGCAGGAGAGGGTAGCAGCCAGGACGGGAGTTTGCAGTGGACGGTAGGGAGGTGGGTCCCCCCTTCCCCGCTCCCCCTCCAGCTAGTATCTGTTCCAAATACTTTAAAAATCAATGTATTAAAGCAAGCGGCGAGCGGGGAACTTACTCACTTGCTTGCATTCCATCGCTCGCCGCGTCACTTCCTGTGTGTGCCCAATTAAGTACAGAGGCGGCATTACAGGAAGTGATGCGGCGAGTGGTGGAGTGCATGGAAGTAAATTCCCCACTCGCCACTTGCTTTATTACATTTATTTTTAAAGCCAATGGGTACTGATTTAAAAAAAAAAAAGAAGTCAGATACTCCCCTAAGGAGAGGGAAGGCTCGGTCCTAATGAGCCTTCCCTCTCCTCTCCCGTGCCCGGTGGATCCTCAGTTCAAATCCCCTGCCGCGGGGGACTTTGGAAGTCTTCGGGAGCACTCAGGCTCTCGAAGACGGGCCGCTCCATACCACGCACGCACGAGTGCGTCATAGACCCGCGCGAGTGCGTCATAGAGGGCGCTCGTGCATGCGCACTATGGAGCCCGAGTGCTCCCGAAGATTTCCGAAACCTCCCTTCGGCGGCCAAAGTGGCAGTATTTGACCGAACTGGTTGAATACTGCTACTTTAGGTGAGTATCTGACTTTTTATTTTTAAAAGGGGTACCCATTCATATCATATTTTAATCAGAAACTAGCTGGAGGGGGAGTGGGATGGGGGGATGGGATGGGGGACTCAGGTGAGGGGGGGCGGAAAACCCCCTTCCCCGCTGCAAACCTCCCATCCTGGCTGCTACCCCTTCCAGCATGGTGCCCCCCACCCACCCATGGCCAGGGCTGGGGATACGTTTCCACGGACTGGAAACGTAGGCTGCAAAAAGGTATTTTTGAAGAAAATAGGGAAGAAAAAAATATTCTGTACAAAAACAGATCCCTTTGAAACGGATTCAATCTGGAATGGACCTACTCTAAGTAAGTACTGTTAGTTGAAATGTGTCTTGTAGTTCGCAGCTCGTCTGGTATTTGGATTATATTTCAAGTAAGCTGATACAACGATTTGTACCTTGTTACAATAATAATAGACCACAGAGGTTCCAAATAGACCCCCTGAAGAGGAAACCAGAGTTCCATAAATGGGTGCAAGATAATAAAGTACTTACAACATAAGGGTAGTGTATTCAGAATAGTAGCAAAATTCAGCCAACCTGCAGCTCATCCAGAGTCACCATGGGCCTCTTGACTGCATTTCTGATTAGCGCTCTCCTTGTTTGGCCTGTGAGTTTAGGTGGACAGCCTTGTCTTGGTAGGTTTACAGTTGTGCCATACTCCTTCCATTTCTGAATGATCGCTTGAACAGTGCTCCGTGGGATGTTAAAGGCTTTGGAAATCTTTTTGCTTTAAATTTCTCAATAACTTGATCCCTGACCTGTCTGGGGTGTTCTTTGGACTTCATGGTGTTGTTGCTCCCAAGATTCTCTTAGACAACCTCTTAGGGCTGGAACCCACAAGAGCGTTTTTTTGAGCATTTTGGCAGCGCTGCGATATGCTAGCGTTTTGCCAAAACGCTCAGCTGATGTTAATGGATGGGGCAACTTCCACAGGAGTGCTTGCGTTTCCCAGAAACGCAAACGCAGGACCTGCAGCATTTTGGGAGCGTTAGCGCTTCAATGTAAAGTATTGAAACGCTAGCAGAAACGCTCAGCAAAACCTAAACTGAGCGGTTTTGCTAGCGTTTTGCGGTTCAGCACACTGTAACAAAATTAAAAATAATTCACAGGACCAATCAGGATAAAAACGCGAAACGCAAAACGCTTCACAACCGCTGAGGAAAAAAATACACTGTTGCAAAACGCGACCGAAAACTCGCATGAATCCGCTTGCAAACCGCTCAGGCAAAACGCTAGCGGTTGCGTTTTGCGTTTGCGGATTTCAGTGGGTTCCAGGCCTGAGGCCATTACAGAGCAGCTGTATTTGTACTGACATTAGATTACACACAGGTGCACTCTATTTAGTCATTAGCACTCATCAGGCAATGTCTATGGGCAACTGACTGCACTCAGACCAAAGGGGGCTGAATAATTACGCACACCCCACTTTGCAGTTATTGATTTGTAAAAAAAAAATTGGAATCCTGTATGATTTTCGTTCCCCTTCTCACATGAACACCACTTTGTATTGGTCTTTGACGTGAAATTCCAATAAAATTGATTCATGTTTGTGGTAGTAATGTGACAAAATGTGGAAAACTTCAAGGGGACCGAATACTTTTGCAAGCCACTTTTGCAGTACTACTATTTCCATTGCTTCTGGGCTCAATAGATTAACATTATGTGGTATACCTGTGTGAGTTTAGAAAGGCAAGGTTTACAAATATCACTAGTACTGGGAGTTTGGAAGGTCAGGGTTCATTAAAGCCTATCTGGATAGAGAGTCCCTGTAATTGGGAGACTGCGCACTGTACCAAATAGAACAGGCGCAATGAAGAACATATTTGGCTGGTAGTAATGAGACCCTGTTTGCACATCTGTCTACATGTATGTCTTCCTTTTTGCTTTGGTTTATAAAGCAACTAGTGCTAGAAGTTGAAGAGGAACTTTAACCAAGGTATGAACTTCATTCCAATCAGTAGCCAATACCCCCCTTCCCACAAGAAATCTTTACACTTTCTCGGATAGATCATCAGAGGGGTCTGTGTGGCTGATATTGTGGTAAAACCCCTCCCATAGTGTGATGTCATGACCATGGTCCTGACAGTTTCCTGCCTGTGGAACTTGTTGCATTGTGGGAAATAACATCTGTTTCCAACTGCCAAGCAAGCACTCTCCTTCTGTGCATAGAACTCTCAGTAGACTCATTCCGTACAGATCACCTGGCAGAACTAAATACGTCACCACAAGTGATACATTTCAGAATGTACCATAAATCAGGGATAGGAAAGATTTTATAATGGGCAAACACCAACTAAATCATTTATAAGTGAATTTTGTACAAAAAATAAGAAATTGTATTTGTTTTGTTAATTTCCCTACAGTTCCTCTTTAAGAAACAAAACATTTTTGTTGTTTACTGAATGATGCTCTTGCGTCCAGAATCTGGATGAGTTTCATTGGTGTTGTAGCACAGACTGCCAGCCTGGATTTACATTACAGCTGAAGCGCACCTGTTATTAATATTCACAAACAGTAAATAACTTAACCACTTGAAGACCACAGGCTTACACCTCCCTAGTGACCAGGCCATTTTTTACAATTCAGGCCACTGCAGCTTTAACCGATTGATGCAGGGCCGTACAACTAAGCACACAAATGAGTCTGCCCTTCTTTTCTTGCCACCAACAGAGCTTTCTGTTGGTGGCATCTGATTGCTGCTGCGACTTTTTTCTTTTTGTTCATTTAAATATTTTTTTAAAAAATAAAAATGACATTTATTTTAATTTCATTTGTTACAGCGGATACAAATCGTGCAATAAATCAGCAGTCTGTCTACTTCCTGCTTTCATGGAAGCAGACATAGGGTTAACATCCTGTGCTTACAAATTAGCTGCTCTGCTGAGGCAGCCAGCTGACACAACTGAGAGATCGAATTACAACTTGTGATTAGTCACAGATGAGGGGGAATTAGACAGACTAAACATTTCCTTCTGTCCTGTTCAGGTCTACTTTAAGACTCTGAAAAGGACTGTGCCTAACCTTGGGAGTCTGATAATAACTATTTACCTGCTGAGGCTGCAAAATAAAGGTCCACGCTGAAGGACTTCCAAGAACCCCAATACAGACTGCCAGATATTCTGATCTCGATTCCGCTGTGGCATCTCTCAGCATTTTCCTGGAGATGAGTTTCTCTGCTAACTTAATGCGATTATTTTATAGAAAAAAAAGGATTAAAACAGGGGCGTAACTAGAAATCACTGGGCCCCCCTGCGAATATTTGGATGGGCCCCCCCCCCCATAGGTGCCAAATAATCGTAATGGGGCAGCGTTTCACTGTAAATTAATTGTAAAGTGGGCAGCATTTTACCAGACAATCGTAATGTGGGCCAGAAAATAGTAATGTGGGCAGAGTTCACCAGAAAATCGTAATGTGGGCCTTTAGAAAATCATAATGTGGGCAGAGTTCACCAGAAAATCGTAATGTGGGCACCAGTCACCAGAAAATAGTAACGTGAGCAGCAGTCACCAGAAAATTGTAACGTGGGCAGCATTTACCAGACAATCGTAATGTGGGCAGCGTTCACCAGAATATCGTAATGTGGGACAGAAAATCGTAATGTGGGCAGAGTTCACCAGAAAATTGTAACATGGACAGCATTCACCAGACAATCGTAACTTGGGCAGTGTTCACCAGAAAATCGTAATGTGGGCCAGAAAATCGCAATGTGGGCAGCAGTCACCAGAAAATCGCCATGTGGGCAGCAGTCACCAGAAAATTGCAATGTGGGCATCAGTCACCAGAAAATCCTAATGTGGGCAGCAGTCACCAGAATATCGTAATGTGGGCAGCAGTCACCAGAAAATCCTAATGTGGGCAGCAGTCAGTCACCAGAATGTCGTAATGTGGGCAGCAGACACCAGAAAATCCTAATGTGGGCAGCAGTCACCAGAAAATCGCAATGTGGGCAGCAGTCACCAGAAAATCGCAATGTGGGCAGCAGTCACCAGAAAATCGCAATGTGGGCAGCAGTCACCAGAAAATCCTAATGTGGGCAGCATACACCAGAAAATCGTAATGTGGGCAGCAGACACCAGAAAATCGCAATGTGGGCAGCAGACACCTGAAAATCGCAATGTGGGCAGCAGACACCTGAAAATCGCAATGTGGGCAGCAGACACCTGAAAATCGTAATGTGGGCAGCAGACACCTGAAAATCGTAATGAGGGCAGCAGACACCTGAAAATCGTAATGAGGGCAGCAGACACCTGAAAATCGTAATGTGGGCAGCAGACACCTGAAAATCGTAATGTGGGCAGCAGACACCAGAAAATCGTAATGAGGGCAGCAGACACCAGAAAATCGTAATGAGGGCAGCAGACACCAGAAAATCGTAATGTGGGCAGCAGACACCAGAAAATCGCAATGTGGGCAGCAGACACCTGAAAATCGTAATGAGGGCAGCAGACACCTGAAAATCGTAATGAGGGCAGCAGACACCTGAAAATCGTAATGTGGGCAGCAGACACCTGAAAATCGTAATGTGGGCAGCAGACACCTGAAAATCGTAATGAGGGCAGCAGACACCTGCAAATCGTAATGAGGGCAGCAGACACCTGAAAATCGTAATGTGGGCAGCAGACACCTGAAAATCGTAATGTGGGCAGCAGACACCAGAAAATCGTAATGAGGGCAGCAGACACCAGAAAATCGTAATGTGGGCAGCAGACACCAGAAAATCGTAATGAGGGCAGCAGACACCAGAAAATCGTAATGTGGGCAGCAGACACCAGAAAATCGCAATGTGGGCAGCAGACACCTGAAAATCGTAATGAGGGCAGCAGACACCTGAAAATCGTAATGAGGGCAGCAGACACCTGAAAATCGTAATGTGGGCAGCAGACACCTGAAAATCGTAATGTGGGCAGCAGACACCAGAAAATCGTAATGAGGGCAGCAGACACCAGAAAATCGTAATGAGGGCAGCAGACACCAGAAAATCGTAATGTGGGCAGCAGACACCAGAAAATCGCAATGTGGGCAGCAGACACCTGAAAATCGCAATGTGGGCAGCAGACACCTGAAAATCGCAATGTGGGCAGCAGACACCTGAAAATCGTAATGTGGGCAGCAGACACCTGAAAATCGTAATGAGGGCAGCAGACACCTGAAAATCGTAATGAGGGCAGCAGACACCTGAAAATCGTAATGTGGGCAGCAGACACCTGAAAATCGTAATGTGGGCAGCAGACACCAGAAAATCGTAATGAGGGCAGCAGACACCAGAAAATCGTAATGAGGGCAGCAGACACCAGAAAATCGTAATGTGGGCAGCAGACACCTGAAAATCACAATGTGGGCAGCAGACACCTGAAAATAGTAATGAGGGCAGCAGACACCTGAAAATCGTAATGAGGGCAGCAGACACCTGAAAATCGTAATGTGGGCAGCAGACACCTGAAAATCGTAATGTGGGCAGCAGACACCTGAAAATCGTAATGAGGGCAGCAGACACCTGAAAATCGTAATGAGGGCAGCAGACACCTGAAAATCGTAATGTGGGCAGCAGACACCAGAAAATCGTAATGAGGGCAGCAGACACCAGAAAATCGTAATGAGGGCAGCAGACACCAGAAAATCGTAATGTGGGCAGCAGACACCAGAAAATCGCAATGTGGGCAGCAGACACCTGAAAATCGTAATGAGGGCAGCAGACACCTGAAAATCGTAATGAGGGCAGCAGACACCTGAAAATCGTAATGAGGGCAGCAGACACCTGAAAATCGTAATGTGGGCAGCAGACACCTGAAAATCGTAATGTGGGCAGCAGACACCTGAAAATCGTAATGAGGGCAGCAGACACCTGAAAATCGTAATGAGGGCAGCAGACACCTGAAAATCGTAATGTGGGCAGCAGACACCTGAAAATCGTAATGTGGGCAGCAGACACCAGAAAATCGTAATGAGGGCAGCAGACACCAGAAAATCGTAATGTGGGCAGCAGACACCAGAAAATCGTAATGAGGGCAGCAGACACCAGAAAATCGTAATGTGGGCAGCAGACACCAGAAAATCGCAATGTGGGCAGCAGACACCTGAAAATCGTAATGAGGGCAGCAGACACCTGAAAATCGTAATGAGGGCAGCAGACACCTGAAAATCGTAATGTGGGCAGCAGACACCTGAAAATCGTAATGTGGGCAGCAGACACCAGAAAATCGTAATGAGGGCAGCAGACACCAGAAAATCGTAATGAGGGCAGCAGACACCAGAAAATCGTAATGTGGGCAGCAGACACCAGAAAATCGCAATGTGGGCAGCAGACACCTGAAAATCGCAATGTGGGCAGCAGACACCTGAAAATCGCAATGTGGGCAGCAGACACCTGAAAATCGTAATGTGGGCAGCAGACACCTGAAAATCGTAATGAGGGCAGCAGACACCTGAAAATCGTAATGAGGGCAGCAGACACCTGAAAATCGTAATGTGGGCAGCAGACACCTGAAAATCGTAATGTGGGCAGCAGACACCAGAAAATCGTAATGAGGGCAGCAGACACCAGAAAATCGTAATGAGGGCAGCAGACACCAGAAAATCGTAATGTGGGCAGCAGACACCTGAAAATCACAATGTGGGCAGCAGACACCTGAAAATCGTAATGAGGGCAGCAGACACCTGAAAATCGTAATGAGGGCAGCAGACACCTGAAAATCGTAATGTGGGCA
The DNA here is from genome assembly GCF_040937935.1 of Hyperolius riggenbachi. Lineage (NCBI taxonomy): Eukaryota > Metazoa > Chordata > Amphibia > Anura > Hyperoliidae > Hyperolius > Hyperolius riggenbachi. The sequence goes on from NC_090650.1 coordinate 131,072,566, forward strand.
GCAGACACCTGAAAATCGTAATGTGGGCAGCAGACACCTGAAAATCGTAATGAGGGCAGCAGACACCTGAAAATCGTAATGAGGGCAGCAGACACCTGAAAATCGTAATGTGGGCAGCAGACACCTGAAAATCGTAATGTGGGCAGCAGACACCAGAAAATCGTAATGAGGGCAGCAGACACCAGAAAATCGTAATGTGGGCAGCAGACACCAGAAAATCGTAATATGCCCCCCCCCCCTGGGGCCCGCTCGGAGTTTTGTGGGTGCTGGAGGGGTGGCAGCATGAGGGGAAAGCCTTGCCCACAGTCGGCGGGGAGAGGGGTAGTTCCCCCCTCTCCCTCACCTTGGGGCTCTCCCCTCTGTGCTCCCCTCCAGCTCGTAAGTGTCTGTGGGGCTGTGGTGGGCAGCGAGCGGCGGGCAGATACATACCTGCTTCCGTGCGTTCCATTGGAGACTTCTCCCTCTAGCGGCTGACGTCACTTCCGGAAGTGACGTCAGCCGCTAGAGGGAGAAGTCTCCGATGGAACGCACGGAAGCAGGTATGTATCTGCCCGCCGCTCGCTGCCCACCACAGCCCCACAGACACTTACGAGCTGGAGGGGAGCACAGAGGGGAGAGCCCCGAGGTGAGGGAGAGGGGGGAACTACCCCTCTCCCCGCCGACTGTGGGCAAGGCTTTCCCCTCATGCTGCCACCCCTCCAGCACCCACAAAACGGCCCCAAGCGGGCCCCAGGGGGGGGCCGGGCCCCCCCGCGGGCGCAGGGGCTGCAGGGCCTATTCCTACGCCCCTGGATTAAAACTCCTAGCTAGTGTCTGCTGGGGAGACTTAGCTCTACACGGGAGATTCGCAGTAAAAATTTGTGCTAAGATAGCACGAGTGCTGCAGGGGGAGGGCACTAAGGGCGACTATACTACCTATACTGGGGTAACTATACTAGGTATACTGAGGCAACTATACTCCTTATACTGGGGCAACTAAACTCCCTGTACTGGGGCAACTAAACTCCCTATACTGGGGCGGATCCATCTGAAAATGGCGCCTGCGAATAATGGAGCACGCTGTTGCCGCTAATACAGTTGCCGCTTATCGCTATTTAACGTTAAAGCCTTATTGTTATTTAACGTTAAAGCCTTATTGTTATTTAGCGTTAACACACAGACCCTCTCTGTACCTATCCCTAACCCCTAAACCCCCCCGGTGGTGCCTAACCCTAAGACCCCCCTGGTGGTGCCTAACCATAAGACCCCCTGGGGGTGCCTAACCCTAACCACCCCCCTGGTGGTGCCTAACCCTAACCACCCCCCTGGTGGTGCCTAACCCTAACCACCCCCCCGGTGGTGCCTAACCGTAAGTCCCCCCTGGTGGTGCCTAATCTTAACCACCCCCCTGGTGGTGCCTAACCCTAACCACCCCCCTGGTGGTGCCTAACCCTAAGACCCCCCTGATGGTGCCTAACCTTAAGACCCCCTGGAGGTGCCTAACCACTCCCCTGGTGGTGCCTAACCCTAACCACCCCCCTGGTGGTGCCTAACCCTAACCACCCCCCTGGTGGGGGCCTAACCCTAACCACCCCCCCTGGTGGTGCCTAACCCTAAACCCCCCCCTGGTGGTGCCTAACCCTAAGACCCCCCTGATGGTGCCTAACCCTAAGACTCCCCCAGTGGTGCCTAATCCTAACCTTGACAGTGTTACATTAAATCCATTCACCGTTTTGCAGTTAAATAACGTCTGCAGTTTGGCTTATGTAGGGTGCTATTGATAAATAACGTTAGTGTGGGCAATAAAGTGTGCTGTGTGTGTGTGTGTGTGTGTGTGTGTGTGTGTGTGTGTGTGTGTGTGTGTGTGTTTTAGTTAGGCATTAGCTAGGTAGAGGTAGTTTTAGTGGTTGTAAGGGTTAGGCAGTTAGTGTGCGCGGGGGAAGAGTTTAGGTTTAGGCATTTGGTAGGTACGTACAGGTGGGTGGGTTAGGGGTTAGGCATTAGGTAGATAGTGTGTGCGGTTGGGGGGGGGGAGTTTAAGTTTAGGCATTAGGCAGGTAGTGTATGCCAAGGGGGTTAAGTGTGTGCTGGGGGGGCTCATTAGGTACGCAGTTTGTGTCGGGGGCTTAAGGGTTAGGCATTACATAGGTAGTGTGTGTGTGGGGGGGGGGATTAAGGTTTAGGCATTAGGCACGTAATATGTGTGAGGGGTGTGTTGGCGGGTTAAAGAGGAGCTGTCAGCTATACTATCTCAGGGGAAAAAAACTAAAGATATAAGTAGATAAATACTTGCTCTACTTAC